>NW_019103267.1:0-297499 GCF_001856785.1 Myzus persicae | reverse complement strand
AATGTGTCTTGTCTCTCTGATGGAGAGCCCTTATATACTAGACAAACAGTCAGATTACATGGCCTTTCACAAGGTGGTCCCACTTAAGTATTCGCAACAGTTCTTTTATCAACTTTTCCTTGTGACACTTATTAATAGTAATTAATATATCATGCCACGTATGCCGTGTGCAATACTGTCTTAATAATATATTCGTGTGTGGTCCCTCTTACCTTGGGTGTTTCAACAAATCTTAATTTATTTATATCATTAATGAGTGGCGATACAACTTAACATTAATATTGAATATTTGTGTAATAATATTTGTTGAAGCCTAAAAATACAACAATTTGAGAAGAGAGTGTACCCTTAAAAAAAACTTATTTTTTATTTAAATTAAATATTACTTTGGAGAGTATCAGTTTTTTTCAAATGTTACATCTGTTAAAAAACAATTACTAAAAAAAATAGTGCATGTCACATATTTTTAATAATTTTAAAAGAACAACTTATATGGGATCTTACATTACATTTTAAAGTTACAAGAACAAAGACGATTTTACAACTTCTGGGTTGACACTTATGATCCACCTACAAGTCTACTGAGTAATGTGTAAGAGAGATTCTGCATAAATACGGGATTCTTTCCACAGTATAGCATTAGAATATTTGTCTACTATCCCACAACAAAAATTACCCATGGTCTGAAAATAAAACCTGTTGTAGATAATATTTCAAACCATACATTCTGAGCTACAAAAAGAATAGGTGGGTACATTTATGATTTCGTATTTAGATACAATCCTAACCTCTAATCTCTTATTAATAGAAAAATGTGAAATATCCGAAAAACTGTCCAACCCTAATTTACCAAAAACTGTAATTGAAATGCATGAAGTTATGTATAAGATTATAATTAATAAAAAACGGGACCAACCCTTTTTAATGGTTAATGATCACGATAATAAATTAATAACATACATATACGTTGATATACGTTGGCAGTACTTTTAAAAGTTATCCAAAACAGCTTAATATGTGGTATGGCTATGGTGACGTTATTAAGTTTGTATTATTTAAATATTTACCCGTTTAATAATGTTGACAATATTAATCATTATAATAATATGTATTATTTATTTATTTATATACTACCGATACACCTATACTACTTAAGTGCTTCGTAACAGTGGGATGGACGGGAATTTTTACACGGGGGGACGATATATATATATTTATAACTTTTAAGATAAATCGTAGGATAGTGTTCCCCCCCCCCTGACTATATTTTGTGCAAAAGTGGGCAAGTGGGTACTGATCTACGTACACAGATGGTGTCTTGATGGGACGCTGTAAAAGATGTGTTCAATAATTTGCAAAATTTGAACTTTAATTGGTTGTACATAAAAAATCGTGTCAACATTTTAACTCAGAGGCTCATGAAAAATATATTGTGGATTTACTCTCAACATTTTTTTTAATTTCCACTAATAAAAACTTAACTTTTATTAAATTTTCAAGTTTTTGGCACAGTAAAATTATTAATGGACCTTAATTTAAAAAAAAAAATAAAAATTTCCTTATGACCGCGGGACGGTCGTGGTTACGTATGGAGGTGACCAGTAGCCATTGAGTACAAACTCACCTCGCCATCCGGCCGTGTCAATCCCCTATACAACTTTTAGTGTCTTGCCGGGAGTTTTTTTTTTGTAGTTAAGACTTAAGGTTAACTATTACCTGCCGACTTTAAGCATTTGGCATTTTTATGGTAATAGTTTATAATTTTTTTTCTAAATAAATTGGAAAAGGTCACTTTTTTTGGCCAAAAAGACCACATTATGTCAACAATTATTACCATACTAAATTGTATTAAAAATATATTTTTTCAAATATTATTATTTTTATATATTTTTTTATGTTCCATAACATTATCAACACTCACGATGTATATTTTCGGCTTATTAGTAAAAATACTGTTACTTAACAAGATTTTTTTTCTTTTTTTCGTACTAGGAGTGCAAGTATTTATATTTGTATTTATTTTAACACAATAATGGGCTTCAGTGAATATCTCATTGCTTGTCAGCTCGTGTGAAGATATGTGTTGAAAATTATAATTCATATACTTGCAATTACCCACGAATAATATTTTTAAATTACAATAATAAATAACTAAAATTGTAATTTTTCATTCAAATATATCAAATTTCGCTCAAATATTGAAATATAAACTTAAAATATTTGTTAAAAAAAAACTGGGTTCGTGTATTTTTTGGTTACACCATGAACTACTTACTTAGGGTTTTCACCTTGTTTTCCAAATTAAGAATTTCATACTACTAAAACCACAAAATGTTTTGTAAATGTTCGTGATTTTCACGAATTTTGTCAACACTTTAGTTCTATATTCCTAAAAAAAATATCGTTGTACCTACCTAATGTAAAATCTTAAATATTTTTAAACTTTTATTAGGTATAACAATTCATAGAGAACTTTATATTAGATATTCAAGTGCTTTTTTACATCGAAAACAGGTTAAAAAAAACGTATAGGTAATAGCTTAAAAAGAATTAAAATTGTATTTGTATGATGCACGGAGTTATCCATTTTATGAAAATCCAATGAATTGACGATTATTTATTTTTAATTTTCAACAAAAAAAATTAATTATTTTATTTGATAACAAAACGAAAAATATTGAATAGAACAAAATTAAGTTATATTGGAAGATAGTAATGGTTTATTAGGGCTAGGATTTAAAGGTAATAAAAAATATACTCGAAGAAGAGTAAGGCCTCCTCATCGGCTCAGCAGCTCAGCTTTATCCCTCATGTCTGCCATGAATCAAAATAATGTTGTCTGATAACCGTTATCATGATCAAAACAAACGATTGTTGATAATCATTTTCAATAAATGATCATCGTTTGCCAATTTGGATGTAGCTGCTGGGCGCTGGCTGGAACTACGGAACCATTATCGAATTATTCTATGCTCGAACTTAACGCCCGTTTAAAATATCTGTTTACTCTGTCCGTTTTAATAATATGTCAACTACGTCTAAAATAGTATTTGGACTATCTTGTTTCACGTCTGTGGGTATCATTGGCTTCGTTCACTACCAACAACAAGACGATTTGAATAAGTTGCACGAAGGTGTCGTAAAGGACATTGAACGACAAGAAAATAAACGCCGGGAGTTAGAGATAAACGATATTTTAGTTGCCAGCAATCTTCAGGATGGGGAAAAAATCGCATAAA
Organism: Myzus persicae; assembly: GCF_001856785.1. Classification (NCBI taxonomy): domain Eukaryota; kingdom Metazoa; phylum Arthropoda; class Insecta; order Hemiptera; family Aphididae; genus Myzus; species Myzus persicae. The sequence continues at coordinate 294,260 of NW_019103267.1, read as the reverse complement.
AAGGAACACAAAAAATCGACTCACAAAAAAAAAAAACATGTGAGTAATATTCTTATAAGAATTAAAACATTTGATTCATCAAATATTATTTGACCATATTAACTTATTTTAAACTATTTAGAGATCTTCATCATCCAGTAGTTCAACATCAAATGATGATCAATGGGTTGAGAAACACCATAAAGATGCATTGTCTACTTCCACATCATTTGCTGCACCGAAAGAAGAACCTGATAATTGGATGGATTTTGTATGCAATACATCCTCTGAAATTGAAAAAAAAGTCAGTACAAAAAGCAAAGAGCTAGAAGAAGCCAAAGCTAGAATGATTAAGGTATATTAACATTTTCACTATTCATATTTGTTATTGTCTCTAGGTACCTATATTTATTTTATTAATATTATTTTTAGCCAGGTCAATCAGAACGAGAACTAAATCCATACTGGAAAAATGGAGGAACTGGTCTTCCACCACCAAAGCCATTAAGTGGCCATAAAGGTTTCCTCAAGCCTAAAGTAGACGATGATGATGATTATCATCACTATAAAAGCCACCAGCATACTAGTTATTCAAAACCTTCTTATGGTCGTCAATCTTGGAAAAAACACGACCGCAGAGATAATGTAAATGATAACAAATATACTGCATCAAAACGAGATAATGAAGAGAGATATAAACGGCCTAGAGAATTTGATGAAAGAAAAGAAGAAAGAGATAAACACCATAGAGAATTTGATGAAAGAAAAGAAGAAAGAGACAAACACCATAGAGAATTTGATGAAAGAAAAGAAGAAAGAAATAAACACCATAGAGAATTTGATGAAAGAGATAGACGCCATAGAGATTATGATGAAGAAAGAAACAGGCAACATAAAGAATATAATAATGAAAGTAAAGGAGATAAAGATAAGCGCTACAGAGAACATGAAGATGAAAGAAAAAGTACCAGAGATAAATATTCAAGAGAATATGACCATAAAAAAGATAGAAAAAGTAAATATGACAAATACTCTGACAACGAAGAAAAATACACATCAGATGATGAAAAATATGAAGAAAAGACATTGCCAAAAAAATATTCAGATAATAATGACAAAACTAAAGAACACAAAGAAAGTGTTGAAACCCCTTTAACTGAGTCTGAATTAAATGCACTTGCTGCAAAACAAATAAAAGCAGAAATAATGGGAAATAAAGTAAGCAAAATATTTTCTAAAAATTGAAAACAATTCTTCTTTTTAGATTTTTAATGTACTGAATAAATTATAGGTTAATAATAATTAAAGATTTGTTTTCTGACTAGATACACATTTAATATACATTTTAATATGATACACTTTAAACAATTGATTATAATTTTTATTTATAGAAATTGGCTGAAGAACTTAAGCAAAAATTAGAATTAGCTCGAGAACATACTTCAAAACAGAATTACACCACAAACAAAACAAAACAAAAAGATGATTTTGTATTACTTACTAGGACTTCATCTAAAGGTTACAGTTATCCTGTTAAACAAGCACAAGTTGATAAAAATGATGGTAGGAAGAAAAAACGAGAAAAAGTATTGACACATGAAGATGGTAAAAGAGTAAGATACTTTGACGACGATGATAAATATTCATTAAAATCTATGGTGAGTTTTTAATAAAATAGAAAACTAAAACAAAAACTTTAATCTTATAAAATTTATTTGTTCTTAAACTTTAACTATATACTATTTTAGTTTGAAAAAGAAATTACTACTACAGCAGAAGATAGTAATATGGAGTTCGTAAATCTATCGAGGAAGGTTAATATTTTATTATTTTTATAGTAATTCAAATAAACTGATTGAAAAGTTTATAGAATAATTTGACATTTGATGATTTCATATTATATAATTATACTTTTAGGTTAATGCTAGAGATGATGAAGATGATGTATTTGTAGATCGTGCATCAGAAAAACGATCTGCTAAGGCATCTGAGAGGGAAATTAAACGAGCTATCGGGGAGCATAAACGTACAGAAAAAATTTTAAACTCTTGTCGTTACTGCTTTGATAGTGAAGAAATGTTGAAACACTTATTTATCGCCAAAGGAGAAAAGGTAAATTTGTAACATATTTATGTTGAAGTTTGATTTTTAATTTGTATATTAATATTTAATAGTGCTATCTGTGCTTGCCATCTTACAAATCCTTGACGGAAGGACACTGTTTAATTGTACCAATATACCACTATGCTTGTGCAACTGATATTGACGAAGATGTTTGGACTGAAATGCAGGTATAGCATTATAATTTACCATTGTTGTTAATAAAATGCAAAATCATCTGTTATAATGAATAAAAATGATTTATTATAATAGGTATTTCGAAAAGTATTGACTACCATGTTTAAAGATCAAGATGAAGATGTAATATTTTTTGAAAGTGCAATGCGACTAAACAATATGCCTCATATGACATGGAACTGTGTGCCTGTGCCAATTGAAATTGGCGACACTGCTCCAATATATTTTAAGAAGGCCATCTTAGAATGCGAGACGGAATGGGCTATTAATGTAAAAGTCGTGGACTTGAGTACTAAAGATGTACGTAGAGCTGTTCCCAAAAGTTTACCCTATTTTGCTGTTGATTTTGGAATGCAAGGTGGATATGCTCATGTCATAGAAGATGAAAAAGTTTTCCCTAACAACTTTGCTGAGGTAAGCTAATTAAATTGAGAAATAGAACAATATAAAGTATCTAGAAAAAAGTCCAATATTCATAACACTTAAAATTCTAAACATTTTTTAAATAATAACTTAAATACATCAATAAAAATAATCACTCTGTATAGTTTGTGATGTTCAATACTAAATATTAAAATCAGATATCCAATAACTAAAGACCGCACAAAATTAGTTAGCTATGATGGAATGGGTAAGGCATACTTATAATAGAAAAAAAATTGAACTTAAATTCGAAAGCCATAGCTGAAAGTTAAAAGGTAGATATTTATAGAAATAGAAAAACAATGTTCATATGCACTAATGTATTAATGAGGTATTTGTGTATTAAATTAATATTTATTAGCTGTACTTATTAGTTATTACTATTTATTACTTAGTCAACTTGAGATGAACAAGTTTTAGATTTAGTGTGTAGCTAAATATGCTTTCTTGAAACTTTATTTCTGAATATACTATCAATTAATTTATACTATATTTTGAATGGACTTAGTTTATTTTATATTATTTGATATTGAAGTTATACTAAATCTGTATAGGAAATTATTGGTGGAATGATGGATTTAGATCACAATGCATGGCGAAAAAGGCAAAAAGAACCAATTGAAGAACAGTTGCAGAAAACTACAAAATTTCTAGAAATATGGAAAGATTATAATTTTACCAAAACTTAATGATTGTACTAAATACATGAGAATAAATTGTAATGTAGTCTTAAAAATTGAAAACAAATTATATTTTTTTTTCTTACCGTAAAGATAGTACAAAGAAAATAATGTTTTGTTATGAGTTATTTTTATATTTAATTATTTATGTACATAAATAATTTGAAAAAAAAATTCCAAACATTATATTAGTTTTAAACAATTAGGTGTTTCTTAACTTTATTTAATTTCAAATAACCAATAAAAATTATTAGACTATAGTTTCCAACTCTTTGGCATAGTGAATAGCATAATCAGCAATCTGTAATGCAGGCAAAGGTTCTACTGCTTTCTTTTCTTCTTCGAGGTGGAATACGTAATAACCATCTTTGCCCAAAATCCACTTTTTCTGCGTAATAAATGGAAATTAATATTTATTTTTCAAATCAATTATTCAGTAAGACTTCAAAAAATTACCTTATTAGCAAAGTCAATTGTTTCATTAGTACTGTTGAAGTTTAACATTTTTGTGGCAGAATTTATGGATACTTTTTTGTATGCTTTTTGTAAGCATTCAGCAATTTCATTACGGAGTGTGTTCGACAGTATGTTCATAAAAAAATTATACGTATCTGATGGAACATTACTCTTTGCTTGAAATATCTAAAAATTAACCTCAGTTATACTATAATATCTAACACTTCTGGTATTAATTTAATGCATTTTAGTATAACTACCTTGTTATAACTGCCTTCCATCAAATATTGTTCTAAAGCGACTGGATGCCTAATATATGTATTGGTTTGAACAATATCATATGGGAGAAGCTCCAATTCTGTATGAAATTCAGCTACTCGATTTTGAGACAGTAAGAACAATAGGTTCAGACCTAACAAATGATATTGATTAGCAGACTCTGGTAATTTGTCCCTGGATAAAAATAAGAAACATTTTTAAATGAAAACTTGTATTCAGTATTACTTATATGAATCTCAAAAAAGGTTGTTTACCTGTAGTCCAAATAATAACACTTGAGTTGAGCCATGTATCGTTCAAAAGATGGAATATCATGCATGGCAATACTACATTGTACTCCTACTTCTAAGATGTCTCCTATAAATAAACATACAATATAACTGGTTATACTGGTTAATTAAATTTAATGAAGAATGGGTTGACTAAACCAAACTTAAGGTAACTGTAGGAAAATTTAACCAAGACATATGGTCTAACATACTTGAATGTTAAGACTACAAATTGTTTTTTTGTCAATAATTAGGTCTATTGGGTTGTAGGGGAAACTTGAAATGTATCAACAAATAATTTTCAAATGATTCAAAAACAATGAAAATACAAAGCAGTTAACTTTAAACCTAACAGTTACTTCATAAAAATATTAAGTTATTTTTTTTTTTTAAATAGCATCTACATATTCGATGTGTTTAATTTTAAGTTGGCCTCTTCAATATCACTCAAAATCTGAAAATGATAACATTAACTTACTAGCTATCAAGTATTCTTTTTGGGATGCTTCCACATTAGAAGTTGGTAAAAAGGTATGTTTAGTCATTCCAATCTGAAAATAAGAATTAAGTAAATAATTTATCTAACTTGAATACAATTTAATTTGTATGGACTTATAAATATATTTTCCATGTTATATTTATTTTATTGCATTAATTAAATTAAACATATCACTAATCACTATTTAAGTATCAGATATACAGATATACTAGACATAGAAACATTTATTTTTAATAAAATATAACTTTTTCCCATTCATTTTTATTATGTTGATTCTTTTTCTAACAGTAAAAGATTGATTATTACGATGCAAACTTGGTTGGTTTTATAAGTTACTCAAGGTATATTTTTTGTTCAGATATAGTAAGTTTGGATTCAACAATCTGATTCTCTAGGTCCCTTGAAGATAAGCAGATTCTGTTTATTGGTTCATGTATGTATAAACTGTATCTTTATTTTATGGTTAATTTTTTTTTTTTAAATGTAAATTCACAAAAATTAAGTAATTTGATAAATTGATATAATCTACTAACATTTGTTCAAACTGAAAAAATGTAAACAAATATTTGTTATTTTTTCCAGTTTTTTCTTCAAACCTAAAAGCCAGAGATAAACCTATACATTTTATATTTGACTTACTCCGATTTAATATTAAAACTTTAAGTTGGTGTTAAAACCATTAAAACAAAATTAATTATACCCATCTAAAATGTTCTGTACAAAATTAAATCAAAATGTTTATAAAGGACTAATTATTGCTAGTAACAAAATATCCAAAAAGTAAATTGAATTTATAAAAAAACCCAACCTAATCAATTCACTTGTTGAAACTTATTCTCCTCACCTTTATTTGTAACAATATACTGTTGCATTGTTTAAAATCTGGTTTTTTTTTATTCCATTCCGTCTTCAGCGTCTGGTACAAGTTTTTGATCTCGTCAAAAGAAGACGTCATATTGTCGTATCCTCGGACTTGGTGATCGGTTGTCCTGCAAAAACAAATAATCGAAGGTACAGAAGTCGGTCGCTGACAGGATGGACAAAGGCTTACTAATGATCGTAGACTTGATGAAAAACGTAAATATTAATGAATTCAGTGAATTGTGTACTAGCGTAGTCATGTACTTGTGTGTGATCATGGAATACAGCTTTTTTGATATGTCATTCGGGGAGTACACTAGAGGCATCGGACGTCCGTGATTCGTGAAATATGCATAAATAGATGCGGCCAATCAGAAAATAGACTGATAATGTCTTCTACAACCACGGTATTGCATTACAACCATGGTATAAGTATTAATATTTAATTTTGGTGATGTTGATAATGTGTTGGTAAATTGTGTATTTTGTGTTTATTGTATTTTATTTAGTGTTAGTGGTTACTGGTTAGTCTTCATTGAACAGTTGCAGTGCACGCTGGACGTCGACTTGACGTAAATCTAAACGAGGCACCAAAATACAAAATCATCCTAATGGCTGACGAAGAATTTGAGCACGACGAGTAAGTGCTGCTCTCTCGCTAACTTCTGAATAAACCTAAATACCTGTTGTTAACACATTTATAACACATTTCGAAACATTGAGTTTACGGTTTAATATTAGTGATCAATGATTACCAACGCTTAAAACATTTGCAATTTATGTAAAAGCCCATTCGACTACAAGCATAAAGACAGAAAAGTCTCTGACAAGTCTACGTAGAATCTAAGACATTCCCCCCTCCGATTGATGGGAGGTTTCATCCCTAAAAGGGACAATTCCCCCCCCCCCCCAGACAAAATCAAAAGCCAAAATATTCAACAATAATATACAACTCAAGTCAATACATTTGCAATTGATTAAATTAATAATTTAATAAAATAAATATAAATTTATAAATAAAATTCAACAATACTTTTACATAACTTTGGTTTATCAATCATTACCTATTAAATTGGATAATAAATCTATAATGAGAATGATGATAGTTGATAGATGATCACATATTTCGGGTAAATCCTAGAGAACTTATTTGCCAATCTATTATTGTGTGAATAAAAAATATATAATCAATCAAGGGGGAAATGTCTTAGTTCAGGGGAGAAATGTCTAAATACCTTACGCAAAACCATTCAATCTGTTCTGTGGCTAACCATTACTTAATCTAAATAATATATATTTAAGAATTATATCAAATTCTGGTATACTCATTTTTATAGTTTGTGATTGTGATACAATATTATTTTTTATTCTAATCATTTCTAATTTACTGCTCAACTTTGATCCATTATATATTTTTATTTATTTATTTTAGTGGTGGCGCAGATGATTTTGATGAAGTTGAAGACGATGCAGATTTAGATGAATTAGATCAACCTGAAGTAAGAACTAATTTTTGTCATGTTTGGATTTTTAGTTAAATTCTAGTTTTAAACCATAATGATGATTTTAATTTAAAGATGTTTGCATGGACTTATACAAAAACAAATTCATTACTACTTAACAGTACCAATTTTTGGCTATACATAGCGTTATAAATTCAATTGTATAATGAACATGTTTTTAATTTTAAACAGGAAAATGAAGATAACATTGATATATTACCTATTCAAGAAGCTCAAAGTCAAGTTCAAAAGTCTAAACGAATCACAACTAAGTATATGACCAAGTATGTTTTCATAAACTATCAAGTCTAAAAACCTATACATTAAGTTGTTTTATGCTTTGACCTCATAGTCAATGATAAAATTATACTCTATTCCATCTAAGAGTGAACCACTCGGCTGACCAAAACTCGTTTTTTTCACGCATTCCCACCACAAGATGGGCGCCGCCGCGAACATTGGTGAGGGTCGTCACTCTGTTTGCACGGCGGTCGACAACTAACGACGACCGGCGATGACTGTCAACCAATGACAGAACGCCTAGCCGTCACCAGGGGGGTCAGACAATGATCGGCGGCTCAGTCTGCGTGCGCGAAAGCGGTTCACTTTTAGGTGGAATAGAGTATATATAATAGTGAAACCCATAAAATATATGATAGTAAATTCTCATGAAATAAAAATTGTACCAAAATTAATTCCAGTATGGCTCTTGTTACTTTGGTTGATTCAATATTAGAAATTTACTGTTTTTAAATAATATTCTGCATACTTATTTTTTTTAGGTATGAAAGAGCTCGGGTATTAGGTACAAGAGCCTTGCAGATAGCAATGTGTGCCCCTGTCATGGTAGAACTTGAAGGCGAAACTGATCCTTTACAAATTGCAATGAAAGAATTGAAGAAACGTAAAATACCTATTATAATCAGAAGATATTTGCCAGACAATAGCTATGAAGATTGGGGAATTGATGAACTAATAATAGTTGATCAATAAAATATAGTTTATAAGCTTTACATTTGTAAATCATTTTTTAATTTAATAATTACCGAATTACAATCATGCTTTTTGTTTTTGTTTCATTGGTTTATTCAATGTTTTTATCATTTATTTAATAAAATATAAAATTTCTATAAGCATTGCACATCCAATTTTTCCATTCAAATATTATTCTAGCCTTAGCTAGATTTTAAATTTAGTTGGGGTATCAGTTACATAATTAATTGGGTAGGGTTCCCCATTTTTACTACTCAGTGTCATGGTTTAGATATTAAATTTGTTTATGTATTGGCCTTATTCTTGTCATTTATCAGTCATGATAACACCAAATGAATTCATTAATGAGCTGTCTCAAAATGAAAAATTAAATTTTGCATTGTAAAATTGTAATTAACTCTTGCTGTGTATAAAGTATATAATTAAAGCAAAATATCACATATATTTTTAGTAGGTATTAAATTTTATTTTTTGGGCAACTTATTATTGTATTTATAAGTCATGCCATATGATAAATAATAATAGTAAATTACTAAAATGTAAGCAATTTGTGAGGGGGTACTGGCGTAGCCACCCTTGAGTCAGTGCCTGATAAATACATATTGAATTTTTTCCTTAATACCTAACTGTGTGTTATATGCAAATTAACTGTCTTAATTGAGGAAAACGTAAGAAATAAGATATATTATTAGTAAATTTTGGACTGATTTGATATCTCATAAATGTAGTTAGAAATGTTGTAACCTTAAAAATCTAAAGAACGATTATACTCTGAATAATGAATTAAAAATTATATTATGTGGTAAATAATATTATATTTATAATTTCAAAAAAAATTTAATTACACATTGTGTCACTGAAATCAGTGAAATCTATCAATCTTTGCTTAAAATATCAAAAAGCAAGTATAACTATGGTAAAAATAAAGTATATGATGTAATATGTAAATACCATTATTTGTATTACAATTAAATTTTCATAAAAAAAATAATATCTATCATAGAAGAAAAAACACTATTAATCTAACCTTAAGGAAATCAGATTTGATCATTTTAGCTAAAAAAAAAATAATATAATAAGTTAATTGATATCAATATATAATTTAATCGAAAACATAAAATAAATGACTTAATGCTGTATACAATTGTACAACACAAATATAATTTACATAACTTAAAAATAAAACTATTAAATAAAGTTATATTAATTAGCAATTACCTTAAGCTATATTAGCAATCAAAAAAATTGTATACACAAAAATAAATTTAAAAAAAAGTACAATTAAGAGTCATCGTGTAGATTTCTAAATAAAACACATGCACAATATGATTATACCGGATTGGTTAACAATTCAATAATAATTAATGTAACCTACCTAATATCTTTAAATAACTGAAAAACTTTTTAAACAAGTTTTAGTTTACTATTCTTTTGTTTGCTTAATTATGTGTTAAAATTGAACAAATTATATGCAATGTGTTAATAATTCTTAAATACATATAATGCTTATTAAAACAAATTGCGATATTTTATTCACCAATGATATATACATCTAAATACATGTTATGAATTTATTTATGACAACAATTGACAAATAGCTTTAGTCATATCTGATTAATCAATGTCAGCAAGATTTGTAAAAGTAAAACTTATTTTAAATAGTTAGTTTCGTAGTAGATTCAATCTTAAATATTTTATTGCCAAATTTTAAAATAGCATTTTAAGGTTACATCAATAGCTTAACTATTGTTTTTTCATTAAAATGTAAAATTGTTCTTAAAATACTACGCACACAATTTTTAAAATAAAATCAACAAGGTTTTAATCAAATGATAATTAGCAAAAAATGTGTTTTAATTAACTCATTCAAATGTTCAGAGCTGAAAAAAATGTATAACAAATTTTTCTATTGTGTTTAAAATATACTATATCTAGCAATCTAATTCAGACTTTAATCAAAGACCTAGGCACTGTAGTTAACAATCTAGAAACAGCTTTTTCTTCACATATAGTACATGTAACAACTTGATTAATTGATGAACTTTCACTGATGCATTCTAAAAATATACATGGTATATAAACAAATTAATAAAATAACAATAATGAATATATAGAGTGGGTCACCATGTTTTCTAGAGTTAGCTGCTAGGAAAATGAGAAAACAAGATGGCCCATCCTATAGAATATTGTCATAGTTACTGTTTAAAATATCACACAATTGTTGACCGAAATACAAAAACACATTATGTTGATTCAATCAAAAACAAATCATTTCAAACATTATAGTAAGACTTAAAAAGTAATTATAATAATTGAATTGTTAAAATATTTTGACTGAAGATTGGAGAAATAATATGAATGTTTTATCATCATTTTAATGATTTTAATTTATATAAAAAGTATTTTGTTTAGGTGTAGATCTATAAATTAACTTATCTTGTAATATATCAGGAAAGCTTTCATGTAATAAAATCATGGTATTATAATATTTTATTTTATTATTAATTTGAACAATGCTATAAATAGTATTTGATTAAATAAGCAATTTTTTATGGAAAAAATATTATCCAAGTTTATTACAAGCTTTTAATAACATTAAAGATAAAACAACTAAATTGTTAGCAATTTGAATTTATTGTTTAAACTGAATAAAATGAAAAACATGTTCAAAAAGTTACCAGTGTCCTGGCTAGTAACATTTCTAAAAATGATCAGATAATATATATTTAAATTGTATTTGCAGCAATACAATTACCTTAAGATAAATTATATATGTATTGGTGGTCTAAAGGATATTTTACGTATGATTGTATACAAAATTAATAAAAACGGTTTGCCACAGAACTAATTAAAATTATTAATCACTAGTTAGTGTTATTAAAAAACATACCACTAAAATGTCTACATCATTACAAAAAATTGTTTGTATGTGTCTATTAATTTAAAATAACCAATACTCCATTCATGTTAAGAAGGAAACCTTATTGACAGCAACCAGTTTTTGATAGCTGGTGGTCAGCACTCAGTACCAACTGAGTCAACCATCCATATGTACATGTATAAAAGTCAGCCACCACAGTGCCTTCCAATATACATGGAGTATATAGCATAAAAAACAAACATTTTCTCAGAATACGTCACAAATGGTGTTTAATATTATAATTTTTGAATAACTGAAGAATATACATAAAATTATAAAGAAATTTAAGTGAAGTTTTAATTGTCTAACATTTTAGTAAAACTAATCACAATACAATTCATTATATTCATTATTTGATTTCTGGAGGAAAGTAGTTCTTAAATTATTATGAATCTGATCAAGTTGACCAACACAAAGATTCTAATTTTGAAATAAAAAATTCTAATAACTGGAATGGATCTAAAATAAAATTATATAATTAATCAACAACATTAAATGTATAATGTTTAAACTTCATGTTTAAATTAAGATAGTTTAAAACTATTATTTTTAAAATTATGTTGTTAAAATGTGCTTCTTTTAATATTATCATTTAGGTTTTTTATATCGCATGGGTCAACAATGTGTTAAAAATATCATAAAAAAGTGTAATGATAAAAAATAATCACAACAATTACAACAATTAAGCTTTTGTTATATACCTGAGTGTAAGTATCTATCACAACTGTTACACTGTGTCATGCGCTCGACGTTTTTGATAGGATAGCAACGCATGCAATTAGGGCAGAAATGGCCTTTTTTCCATGACCTGGCCAGAAACAAACCAGAATACCCCAATATGTTAATATGTATTTTATTTGTATTAAAATTGTATATGTGTTAATGATTTAAATGTAGTATTTTTTACAAGAAAACTGATGAAATGTATGTACACGTCATAAATATTAAATAATATCAACAAATTAATTCAAAATTCAAAATAACTTTCAATATGTTATATACCTGGAACACGGTGCACACAATGTACGACAATAGACTTTTGAACCAGTTTTTTCAGTTTTCTTAAACTGAAATAAATACATCATAGTTGAATTAATAAATAATAAATGAACAAATCTGCGTTAATACACAATTTCAAATTAAAACATAAAACATAAGGTTTGACAAAATATAGTTAATTCTTAACTATTACCTCGTAAAACCATTTAGAATCACCTGGTCCTGGATCAGAAACCCCACAAGAACTACACATAGCACATTCTTGACAGTGCCAACGACCTTCAGGAACTCTACGAAGTCCTACACAATAAATGTGATACCTAAACGAAAAATATAATTTTAAGTAGTCGTAATTTACAATCATCATTCTCAAATTATATTTGAACTTACCCTCTATCACAAAGGTCGCAGAACAACATTTTATCTTCATCAGCCACTTCTTTACACTGAGCACAAGATTTACATTCATTGCATTGCCAATTGTAACGCTTTATGTAGGGTATCATCTCCAATGTCATATCCAAACATGTTGGATGATCTGAAATCAATAATACAATAAATACATTCTTCATAACATAAATGCATATATTTCGATTTAATAAATTGTTCTTACAAATCGTCAAACATTTTGAACAATGAATTAATGGTTCAACCGATCCAATTTTGTTCTTATCTGCAGTGCCGAAACATGATTTGCATTCAGCTCCTTTTTTATCACTCGGACCATCCAAACAATTTTTGATTGATTTGTTGTCAACGTCAATTGAATCATCACTATCACTATTAATTAATATTAAACATGAACACTTCATGGCAAAAATGGTTAGTTTGTAAAATACCCGTTTCTGATTAAATCTTTGCCAATGAAATTAGTCCTACACCATACTATACTTAAACCTTGATTATTTACATATTCATCATGCAATTCAATATTTTTAGTTATGTTAATGTAGACATACATCTTAAAAAATTTAATTTACCTAGAGTCATCAGAAGAACTATCTTCCGATTCAGATTGGCTGCTTAAAGAAACAGGAAAGTCTTTATCTACAGATTTCAAAGGACCATACATAACAGTGTTTATTGGCAAGTAACGTAAATCTTCACTAGAGTATCTAAAAATTACAAAGTAACTTGAGAAGTTCAAGACAAATTTTAGTTTAGTTACTTTAACTCTTACGTTGCGTAGTAATCACAGAATTGTCCAGGTAGTAAAGCCAATGGATAACTGCCGATTTTAGGTTTGGGCACAGCCATTTTCTTACATTTATTTTTTGGATAATGCACAATAAATGTTTGCATATCCATTGAACACTTACGAGACTCTAAACGTGATTTGTTTAAATTGGCATTCCAATTGGCTACAGCTTCCATAGCTCTATCACGTAAATCTAACTTTGACCCATCATTGTTTGAACTGATTGTCATCAATGCTTTAGGTATAAAAATTAATATATATTAAAATAAAATAAAATTGTTATGTTTAATTATTAACTACATAAACTTTTTAAAACTATACCTCTTTGTCGATTAGATAATTCTTTGGCATGTTTAAGTCTCATATATTCTCTCAGTTCTTCATATTTTTCTGGAAAATCTGTATACATGATATCTAATACTTCCGAACTATACAGAACCGTTAGACCTATTTAACACATTCAAAATTAAAATTAATACATATAGATTCAATTTTGTTTTATAAACATACCAAGATCACATAATGATTCAGCGACTAACCCACTGTCACACAAGAATGTTCGTTCTTCAGCTTCAACATTACGACGTTTCAATCCTGGGTATTTTCTTTTGAATGATTTAACACCCAAGAAATTTGATATCTGCTCTTGAATCATATACAGTTCTCCGCCATCCAATGGCCATTGGTATTCGGCAATTTGATCAACAGTTAATGTTTTATTGCTATTATGAATTATAAATAAATACCCACATTAAAATACTATTAATATCAGTACAAGCAATTTTTTAAATAATATAATGTATTGTAAAACATAATTAAATTTACCTTTCAAGATCAATGACTTCCATTCTTCCTTTTTTCATTCTCATACTATCATTTGTACCACTAATAGATAAATCGTCTTCGCCTAAAAATGTATTTTACCAACATATTATAACATCCTAAGTTTAAATATTTTTTAAAGTTTTAACATACCTAAAATGAAATTCCTAGCAGTTGATTGGGACAAACTATTATTACAATCAGCACTCATACGAGTTTCATCATCAAAGTTTTGAGGTGGTGGAAGAGATTTCTTCATCTCAGCTGCTCGAGCCCTTTCTTCTTGCATAAGTCTTTTCTTCTCATGCCACTGCAGTCTTCTTTCTTCTGCTCTTTGCTTCTTTTTCATTTTCTTTTCTTTTAAAATATCATTACGAAGTTTTATTTTTTTTTTCCTTGCCTCTAACTTTCTTTCTCGTTCTTCTTCTTTTCGGAGTCGCTCAGCTTCTATCATTGCTACTTGTTTGGTTTCTTCTTCTTGATTCATTTCTTCACGAAAAGTTTCTCCTTCATCATCAATACGTCGACTATTTGATGCTGTATCACTATCAGATCCATCGCGGCCACGACCACCACGACCTCCTCGTCCTCTTCGCCCTCGACTACCTTTTCCTCTAATACTCTTTCCTCGCTTTGGTGTCGATGCTTCAAATGAATCAAACATTCCTGCCCCTCCACTCATGTCTTCCATATCAAATAATGGAACATGAAAAACAGATTCATCTTCAGTGCAGCCTTCTTGAACTTTTGACTGTTGTTGTTGTTGATATTCTAACAATAATTGCTTTTGTTGAGCCAACGCTTTTGGTGGTCTACCTCTTTTTTTGGGGGTATTTAAAATCTGTTGTTCTAAAAGAGCAATTTGTTCAGCACTGAGTTTAGGTGCAGGGCGAATTGTAGCAAATTCACTAAAAGATTTAGAAGGTTGAGAAAGAGCATTTTTTAAAGGACTATCCCCCATAGCAATATGTTTATTTGTGATTTTTTTTATTAATTCAGATTTAACATCTGGACGAACTGTAGTTTCAGATTTAATTTCTGGATTTCCAACTTTGGGTAACTTTAATGTTATTTTACCAAGTTTGGGGGATTCTTGAGACTTGCAAATAGGAGTAATGGTTACATTAGAATCATTTAAGAATTTTTCTACTTCATTCATTTTAGCTGATCCCCATTTAGGAGGCTCGTCATGTTTGCCAACTGTTGTGTTTTCATTAAGACAAATAGAGCTAGATGCTTCTGGTGTATTACTATGAATTTTATTTTGAGATTTTTTAATTTTAGTTGGTTGATCTTTAATGGCAAGTTTTATTTCTGCTTCTATTTTATTTACAATAGAGTCTTGACCAATTGTTGGTAAATTTTCATTTTGTCTAGTTTCTGACACAGATGACGAGTAATCATTTGCAGAAGGTTGATCATGCACTTCGGATGAATTTCCAAGCGATTCGGGGGATTTTTTTGACATAAGAGCTGCTTTTAAAATATCAGCCTTAAACATTTGAGAGTCTTTTCCTTCAATATTTTGTCTTGTATCATTATCTGGTACTTCCTTTGATAACATATTAGTGGTAAGGTTATTTTCATCTCTTACATGTATTTTTATTTTAGATTTTAGATTTTTACTTTCTGAATAAGCGATACCATCATCTTTCTGGCTATTATGTAATTGTGAATCAAATGATTCATCTTTTATTTTATCGAGAATATCGATTTCATTATTGCTTTTATTGTATTTGTCAGCACATTCATAACTGGATTCACCTATAGATTTGTTATCTTCAAGTTTCACAACTATTGGACTGGGGTTTTTATCCTGTGCTTTAAAGTTACATTGTTTGTCAACTACTAATCTTTCTAAAATCACTCTGTAGTGATCATTAGCACTTTTTTTCACAGCATCATAATCTGTACCTTTTCCAAAAGTTCCTTTGGTAAGGACATTTTCTTCAGTCGACTTTTCTTTCTTTATACATTTTTGTTCTTCGGTTATTAAGCTAACCTTTCTTTTGTCTACAGATTTTTGCTCAGCTAATAAACTTACCTCTTCTTTTACATCAGTATTTACTTGTATAACAGTAGCAGTTTGGACAGATTTAGTTTTATCCACCTCATGCAAATTATCTAGTTCAGTACTTTTTTCAACACTTTTTGGTATACCAGTTTCATTTTCAACTAGTTTAACAGACTTCAATGCAGTAGAATTTTTGTCTTCAACATTATTAATACTTTCATTTACACTAGATTTTTTTTTAGTTATTTCTTCAGCATAAATTTTGACTTGTCCCTGTTTTAACCTTATATCCTCGGCCATATTTTCTGTTATGTGATCAATCTTTTCTTCAGTATTTGATAGTTTTTCTCTAGGTTTTTCCATAGTAGTGTTAATATTTTCTTCACTAACAGATTTTAATGACTCCAACTTCGATGTTTCATTTATTTTATCAAATATTTTTGAATCAGTAGGTTCAATTTTAACTTCAACAGTTGATGTAACAAAAGTTGGTCGTTTCAATCGAGGCCGCTTTGGTTGACTATCATTTTCTGAAGACGACCCATCATCATCAATCTTGAAAATATTTTTTTTTAAATGTTCCAGTTCTTTCTTTGTTTCTTCACTAAAAATATTTTTTATATCTAAAGCATCAGAACTGCTATCAACTTGTTCGTCAGGAACTTGAAGATTGACTATAGGCTTTTTAACAATTTCTGGTGGACTGATCAATGATTTTACTTTTTCTAGTCTATCCGCTGGTTTATCAATAGATAGTGAAACATCAGATGAAGTTGAAACTTTCACACCAGAATTATTATTACATTTAGGTAGTTCTGTTGGTTTTATATTAGTTTTAGGTATTTCTGATTGTTGTACGGTGATTTTAGGTATTTCTGATTGTTGTACGGTAGTTTTATGTATTTCTGATTGTTGTACGGTGACTTTAGGTATTTCTGTTGGTTTGGCAATAGATTTTGGTATTTCTATTGGTTGTATATTAGATTTAGGTATATCAGTAAGTAGAACATCAGATTTATTGACTTCTGAAGTAGTGGAGATTGCAGGTTTGGCAACAGGTGAAAATACGGGTCGAACGAGTTTAATTCGTTTAGGATTAGGCTTGGGGTTCATATTGTCATCCTCAACTTTACGCTTATCAGAAGCATCAGTAGCAATTTTTTCTTCTTCCATATTGGTTGATACTTAATAGTGTGCTATAATACTCTAAAATTAAATCATTAAATTAACAAGTTTGATTAAAAAAATTGAACATTCTAACCATATAAACTAGAAAACAGATATATCTATTACCTACTTACAACAAACAGCAAGATTGAAGTTGGAACATCAATGATTGATGATTGATGATCAATCTTTCCTAAGTTGTATTTATTTCATACGTATTGAATTCAACACAAAACAGGATTAAGTAATTTCGACAATAACACATGAGAACATTGGAACGGGCTGGTTAAAAACACCAAACACAGAATACAGAAAACACTTTTCAGTAGTTGGTTGGACGAGTCCACCCAAGTCCAGTCACTGGCAGAGGTAGACGATAAATTTAGACTTGTCAATCGTCAGTATTCGCCAGTCGTCACTCCATTTCTATCTTTTATGGTCAATACCCCTGGCTCGGGACTCCATACTTGATATTTCAGGACTGGAGAAATTATGTTTACATCTTTCCGGTGGCCCCTTTTATTGTTTCTTAAATATTGAAAATAATGTGCATGTGGTCAAACTGTTAACGTGGTCTCATTCCTTATCATACATAAATCGCTTTTTTTTTCTAAATGAAATGTGATTTATTTCCAGAACACGATTAAAACATTTTTCTTGATGTTTTGTTGACGTTTATTACGTGTGTAGTAGGTAAATATTAAAAATCCACACTATTTTAATTTTTCAGTTAGCTAAAAGCAAGTAAAAAATACACGCACGAATATGGTTGAGGTGAGAAATATGTTTTTAATAACTTTATATTCTTATATTTAATTTGCCACAGGTACTAGTTATAAGGCTAAAATGTATATTTTGACCATCAATACGATATTTATGACTACAGCTATTGCTATAACTATTTAATTTATACTCTGTTATGAACAATATATTATTAGGAACTTAAATATACTTCAGTGAATAACATTTTACCGTTGGGCATTATTTTTAATTGTGATTGACTAACTGCTACAGGTATAGCTAATATATTCTCTGTCCATCGAGAACACTCTGATTTTAAACATCCCCACTTGACATCCTGCTATTGTCACCAGTTCCACTATGACAGGTTGTCGCGTGTAGATGTGCAGAAAAACTTGTGTATGCCTGGTTCTCTCTCTGGACAGTGTATAAATTATGGATAAAGTTACTGGCGGTTTTAATTTAAACATATAATGTGTTGGAGTAACATTATTTATAAATCAAATTGCTTAATCTCTGTAAACAACTTAAAATTTTGGTATTTTGAAAAATTCACTAATATTGAACCGATTTTAACAAAAAAAGTAATAAATAGTACATTTAAGACATAACTTTTTACCTATAAACAGTAATTTTAGGAAGGTGGAGTGAGTATACATTTGTAACAACATTTGTTATTTTTAAATATTCATGTCTTGTAAGTTCTGAAATAAATTTTTAATTAATAAGTCTTTAGGGGTGCTTATTGCTTACTAAAATGTATTGTTTCTAATAACTTGCTTTTTTAAATAATATGTTATATTCATTTAGGGAGAACCAGTTAATCAGTCTGATGAATTACCAAAAGTTGAAAATGAACAACCAATCGAAACTGAACCGGCTGTTGCAGAATTAGTTGTTAAACATCCATTAGAGAATAAATGGACATTATGGTTCTTTGAAAATAAAAGTAAAGTTTGGGAAGAAAATATACATGAAGTCGCTAGTTTTGATACTGTTGAAGATTTTTGGTGGTAAGTTATCTTTATTTTTGAGCCCTTTTAAACCCTCAAATATTAGTCTCATTTAGTCATTTCAAAATATGCTCCCTAGTATTTTTAAATATATGACAAAACAAGTCCTGAACAATGAATTACAAATAAAAACTCATTTTCCAGTTTATTCAATCACATCAAACGTCCAAGCCAACTTTCATATCAATGTGATTACAACTATTTTAAAAATGGAATCAAACCTATGTGGGAAGATGGAAAAAATAGTGCCGGTGGTCGTTGGTTATTACAGTTACCACCTGCAAAAAATAGCCAACATGTTGATGAGTACTGGAAAAATATAGTAAGAAATAAACTTTTTTTTTCGATTTAATTTTTACTTAAATAAATATATTATGTTATGTTAAATATTATTACATTTAGATATTGAGTATAATTGGTGAAATATATGACCAAAGTTCTGAAATTAATGGAGCTATAGTTAATGTACGGAGCAAAGGAACTAAAATAGCAGTATGGACAAACAATGCATCAAAAGATAATGGAAATAACATTATGGCTATTGGGTAATTAACAAAATATAATTTGGCAATTAGGCATCTACTTATGGTATATCATGACATAAAATGTAGTGTTTACTGATGGAACAATATAGTTAGTAATAACATAGCATAGACTTTAAAGTATTAAATGGTATGAAATATAACCTAATAAATCTTGAAATATAAATTAGTAATTCCAAATGTCTTGTCTAAACAATTTAAACAATGAATGTTTTATTTGAATTTTGAGTATATTTTTATTGACATTAACATTAAAGCAATATTATTAATAGTGTTAAATTTAAATTTTAGGAGGAAAATTAAAGAAGTTTTGGGCGCACAAAATGAAAAGATGGTTTATGAGTCTCACGCAGATACAGCAAATAAACAAGGATCATTTGCAAAACACGCATTTATGTTATAAATTAGCAAAGTTGAAAAACGAATATTTTAAAATGTTTAAAAATAAAATGCATTTAAAATGGAAAATAAATATTAAAAATTAAGAAAGGCTGACTTAAGTTGCTAATTTAATTGTTGTTCAAACTATATCACCAATTTGAAAATAATACTACCTTAAGAAGAATAACAAATTTCTCGCCATACATATTATTTGATCATGCACCTTTCACATTGATTTATATCTAAAAACTGTTCAGGAAGAAGCAGAACCCTTCTATAAAAGATTCTACTGGACCACGCCTACTTTATAACTCACATGATTCTCTTACCTCATAAATTATCAACCAATAAAATTTCTGGTAATCTTTTCCAAGGCACCTGAAGAGAAAATGGCTCAGATAGAACAATTAATTGAAAAATTTCAAATAGTAAGACATGTCACTGTGGTGGCTTCTTCTAACAAGCAATTTCACTGTCTTAGTTAATTAACACATATTTTTATTGTACAAAAAAACATATTGTAAGAAGAAAGAATGTGTGTAGTTTAGAATTTAGTTAAAATTTATCAGTATAGGTTATTAGGAATGTTTATAAGTTATTTTCAATAAACTGCATATCCTCTACAATTGTATAGATAAATAAAATAATAATGAACCCTTACTGTAGAAACATTCCAATTTATTTGATATCTGTTAAATATTAGAAGCCATTGTATACGTGTACACCCAGACCTAGTTTTCAAAAACTAATACCAAACTTAAATATTTATTTTTTCTCCATTTTAAAGAAAAATATGAGAACAATAATTTACCAAAACACAATTATAATTAACATAGTGGAGCAGCCAACCAGATTCCTATAGCATGTCAAATTATACGTTTTTTATTACAGTTTTATTTCGATCTTTCAATCTTTTTAAATTTAGAATGTCATTGGATCCATCCCTGTGGTAGTACTAAATTCATCGCTTTAAACGTCGGCATGTCATGACATAATAAAGTAAAAATTATAATTTATGACGTAACTGTTTACAGTGTCATTGTATGTGAACCGTTATGTATTTATAATATTGTATATTTTTTCGACTAAAATCGCAGTTGAGTTAGGGCTGTGCTACTTTTAAGACGTTCAATTTTCGCATCCATCGCCCACCGGCAACAAAAGGACCGAGTAGTAAGTGGAGACAAACTACGGAGAGGTACCTTTTAATATTATAAAAAACAAACGCCTATAATAATAACATTAATTGTTATGGGTGACAAATACCATTAACTATTTACTATTAAGCAATTATATTAGATAAGTAGGTACTGCAGTTGCAGGAAGACCACAGAACAGATTAAATCTATAAATAAATTTTATCTATTCTGTGGTAAGACGTTATTGGTTATTCACGTCTTGTTCATAGTCCAGAATCACGATTAATGATTATCAATAAACAGTGCTGTCACATAGCATAGTTTCGAAGTCGATTTACCTAAAAATTACTTACTGAATTTGATGTTTAAGACGACCGTTTTTCCCAATATAATATTATTTCAATAACTGCAGACTACTCTTTGTCGACTATACAGTTACTCTGTTTTACGACCGTACGTCACTACTCGGCTCAGTACAAGCTACTTAAGTTTATATAATATATAATAACTTTATTACATTTTATTATATTGTTATTATTTATTAATTATTATTAATATAAATTCGTCTCGCCTTCAATACCAGATATCTGCGTTACGTGATATTTAGAAAACTATTTCGTTTTTAATCGCATTGACGTCGAGACTTAAAGTGCGCATAGAATCGAGGTATATTGTTTTGATTTTAGTTCCATATTATTATTAAAATAATATTTCGTAAATGTAAGTTACTTTTAACACCGGCAGACTACGATTCGATGTCCCTTTCAAATTACAATATAAAAACAATGGCACTTAACAAATACGACGTAGGCAACGTACATTTGTTGAACGATTCGTGGAAACTATGGTATTGGAGATTCAGCGGAACTGCGGTCCCGGACGTCAATTGGACGGATAATTTGCACGGATTGTGCGAGTTTGACAGTGTCGAAAAATTTTGGAGGCAAGTACTTGCCAAAAAAAAAATTATAAATCAATATAATGTTATTATTGCTAGAACTTAAAAGTTTGTTAACTCACAAAATGTACCTACTTGAGTACTATGTATTATTTATAACTTATAAGTCAATAATTCAGTGTTGTGACTTGCATTTAATTAGATTTTAAAGCAAACATCATTAATATAATGTTAAAGCGGACACCACACGGGTTTGCACCTTTTAAAATGATCATAACTTACTTAAAAATAATGATATGAATAAAATCTTCAGAGATGCCCCAGATAATATTCTTGACCTTAAATTTTATGATAAGTCAATTTACTCTAATTTCAGAACTTAACTAGAGAGTAAAATGTTGGTATTATTGTGAATGTAAAATTTTCCATATTGTACGTTTGTAGGGCAGAGACAACAAATGCTGGTGTGGCGTCTTCTTAAGATAAACATTATTCCTTTAACTTTGTAATTGATTTCTACAAGCCTGCCAAGAAGGGGGACCCCCAAAATGTAGGACAAGGCACAACAATTTTTTAATTTATAAAACAATTAAAAATAAGAATTTGACAAGTCTTCTACTCCTAACAGTTACCTACCCAAAAAATTAAGTATAGGTGGTCTAAAATTCATAAATTGTGGAGCCGTCTAAGTATAACCCTGTGCCCAGATTTCTCTCTCCATGTACCCCGTACACCTAAATGTTGTTATTATAATAATGTATAATTTTTTATTTTTTTAATGCTGCACCTACAAATTACAATTTAAGTGAAACCGATTTTTTTATATCAAAGCTAAATATGTTATTACAATATTGATAATAATGATCAGATATTTCCTTTAAAATAATAATCATGTTAGGTATTTAACTTTTTTTTACGTAGAAATTAAAAAAATTGTATTACACTTTATACATTCCTACCTACAGCCATACTAATCATAATTTTGTGTATTTTATTAACAGCATTTTTAATCATATTAAAATGCCAAGTATGTTAACGACTGGCTGTGATTACTCTGTATTTAAATCAGATATAAAACCCATGTGGGAAGACCCAGCAAACAAGAATGGTGGACGTTGGTTAATAAAGGATAGTGGACTATTAGATCAGTACTGGATGGATATTGTAATTTTTGTTTTTGCCTTGCCCATTTCCACTGTATTTATAAATATTTTTTTTTAGCTGTTGAGTATGATTGGTGGAATGTATGATCCATACAACGATAATATTTGTGGTATTGTCTATAATAGGCGTCAATACAGTAAAATATCTGTTTGGATTTCTTCATGTGACATGGATATTGTTAATGACATTGGGTAATGATTTATTTAATACTTAGGTATATATATAAAATTCATTTGATCACAATTATTTTCAAAAATATTTTTTAGCTCTAAACTTAAAGTTTACCTTGATACAAAAGAAAAGTTGAAGTTTGAAAAACACAGTGAATTTTTGAAGAAGAAAATAAATTCGCAGAAAAAAATTTATTTAGGCCAAATGACACAAACAAATATTTAAATGTTATTAAAAATTAATATATTAAACACAATCTGTTTTATTATGATGTAAGTTTTAAAAAATGTAATATGTCTTACTATTTAAACGATAAAGGAAATTTATTATGCTAAGATTACTAGCCAATAAACAGTTAAATACTTTAGCAATGATAAAATCCTGATATATTATTATATAATTACAAAAAGTAAACATGTTATTGTTGAAAAATTATTATTGTTAGCTGGATTACATTGTTTTTTTTTTTTTAAATAACTAGTCATAAATTAAATTTTTGCTGTCATATCATTGTAAGTATTAATTTAGTTTTTTTTTGACATGTCTTAACTATTATCGAATAATGTTGTAAATTAAATATTTTAAGCCTATATTATTTTGATATAATATTTATTTATATTATATATGTACAAAAAAAGTTTGGAATATTTTAGAAAAATATTATTAAAATAGATTTTGTTAAAAATGTTTTAATTTAACATGTTCACTGCCACACGCTACCTATCTACGGATAACATATGCGAGACTATAAAAGTATACGAAAAAATGTGGTAAACAAAATATTGACCGAAAAGAATTTCTTGATAAATAATAAAGCAGTGCTTCTATGGCCGAATTATAGGCGTGTATTTTCAATACGCACTGTGGCAATCACAGATCGGCAGTGGCCAGAAAGGCCCAACTACCAACGCCGACCTGTGATCTGCAGTAGAAGTGAATGTGTTAATATTGTCACTGGTGTATCAAAAATACCACATCTCATGTTCAATTTCCAATCTATAGAAATTGATTCTGTTCAATCAAATGTATTTGTTCTTCTTTGACGTCGGCCAGGTAAGACCATACCACTAAATAAACATACATTACTGCCATCTATCTAGTTATTCCCTCTTATTTCCCTCTTTTAATATTTGGTTTCATTATCTTTCCATCCATTTCTATGTTGTCCCACTTAAGCTGTATCCTTCCTATGAAATCTCCCAACTGAATTTTCCTCCACAAAGTATTTTTCTATACACTGCCATCCTTAGTTCTTCGGATTTTCTTAGAAACAATGTTTCAGCTACATACAGAAAAATTGGCTGTATTAACATTAAATATGTTGTTCTAATTTTTAAGTTCTTGGGCTAAATTATACCTAGGCCATAAAAAAAAACATTTATTTGTAGATTGTAATCACACTGGGATTTTGGTTTGTCATTATTCTAAGTTACTACAATGTACTTTCCTTCATTAAAATTGAATTCTACTTTCTTGATATTCATTAGTCATATCAGGCAACCCTTCATATCTAAGCAATATAGGACAAAATTATAAATCAATATTACCACTTTTAAGCTTATAATAAATTGAGAAACTGGAATATTTCAATCCAATACTGTATTTGAAAAAAGAAAACATTTTCATTTTTTAATATACAAAAATACAATTTACAAAACTTATCAATACATGTTGTAAGATAAATTACATTACTGAATAAAATATAAAATAAATTTATAAAAAAAAAATATGTCTTATTAAAATGTAAATTTCATTAAGCCAACTGGCCACAAGAACCAATTATTACTTTCTCGGTTGGTAGGCCAGCTTTTGTACCACATTTCTCTATTTTCTTCATAACATCAATACCACTTAACACATGGCCAAACACAACATGTTTATTATCTAACCATTCAGTACGAGCTGTGCAAATAAAAAATTGTGAACTATTTGTATTTGGGCCAGAATTAGCCATAGATAAGACTCCGGGCCCTGTATGTTTTAGTTCAAAATTTTCATCGTCAAACTTTTTTCCATAAATTGATAGTCCACCTGTACCATTGTTATTAGTTATATCACCACCCTGACACATAAAATTTGGAATAATTCTATGAACTGTAGTGTTTTGGTATCCAAAACCCTTTTCGTGAGTACATAAACAACGGAAATTTTCTGCTGTACGTGGCACAATATCAGCTCGTAACATAATAATAATTCGACCAGCATCCTTTTTGCCAATTTTGATATCGAGATATACTTGTGGGTTCTTTGCCTCGTCTTTGGTTTTATCCTCTTCAATTTTTTTATCGTCCTTTGGTTCCAGTGTTTTACCAGCATATTGAACAAGCCAGTCATCTTCCGACCATACCGGTCTGGTTGAGCCTCTGTTGATCTTCTGTGGTTTTGCTAAATTGACACGGATAGTGCGGCCAAATATTTCTGCTTCATTCATATTGTCGATAGAATCCAACGCATCTTCAGGTTGTTCGAATTCAACAAAAGCAAATCCACGGTGTTTCTCCGATTCATAATCTAATGGCATCTAAATTCATAATAAATTTTAGAATTGATTTATTTCATATTTATTAATGAAAACCAAGGCTGATCTATGGATCCCCCTTCATTAAAATTTAAAACATTACCTGGACATCGACTATATCACCAAAAGGTATGAATGCAGATCTCAATACTTTATCATCTACTTCTTCAGCTAACCCACCTACATAAACGGTGCGCTTCAAATACGACTTGTAAGTATCGGCGTCGTTCATCTTGTTGGTAATTAGTAAACTATTCAACGTTCTTATATTATACAACTTAATTACTTGAAACAAAACCGATAACAGTCGAAAATTGGAAACTGTCGAGAGTCGAAATACTTGGCCGGTATTCGGTAATCAGTATCGTTATCATCAAAATAAACAAAATAAAAATGGCAATAATATTATTAGGTTATGTTTATTTCAAAAACAGAAAAAAACACTGAAAATTGCCAAATGGAAATACATTTTAGGTATATTAGGTTGTTTTTATTGAATTAAAAATAAATATAAACGTTTTATGATCTAAATTTTAAAGTACCATAAAAAAATCAAACAGTACTAGGTGCGCCGGGAAATTATTATTTTATTTTCTTCACGATTTTAACCACCCAGCTTCCAGAGATTAGGGCTATATTTAACACTAACAAGTGGCCGATGTTGACAATTCTGTTTGTAGGAAACATAATAATTATATAATATTCATATTATTTCCATCTTTAAAGATTAAAATTTGGATATTTTGATTTTCGTTAAATCATAATATCCACGATTCAGGACTATTATCTTTGCGGATTGTACCTTCGGTCATATCACAGAATAACAGAATATTATTCTGTGGTCATATCATATTTAATCTATTAAGTTATATATATTTATATCAGAAACAGATAGAAAATTGTCTACATAAAAATTTGAGTTATTCGTGGAAATATACAATTTTATAGTCTACTTACTGACACTCTTCGTTTTGTGTAATTATCTGTCCACAATTATCCACTGTGACTATGTCTCGACAGAACACAAGATTAGACGTTAAGAAAGTTGTAAGTATTAATTGTTTCTTCTCTCTTGTGATACCTACCAAATTATTTTCATTTTAAAATTTGATATTAGTTATAAGTTTTATTAAATTACAATTCAAATGACATTATTAGTTCTCTTATCTTTAGCTAATATCATAAAATTTTAAAATTTTGATATCCAAGTATCAATCGTATCATAATATGGAGAAAAAGTTAAGGGAAATTCGATCCAACCGGTCCCCACGATATATGTTACACGTTATGCAATGAAAACAATTATATTTCTTAGTTTTTTTCTTGTTATATGTATGCTGGTTGACATATTTTATCAATAAACCGGAGTACCGGCTTATATGGTTTATTTTGAACTGCGTATTGCAGTTTAAAGTCCATTGAAAAGTCCTAAAATATTCACTACTTCATAGAAAAAAATATAGTTATTTTAAATTCAATTCTAGATCATTGAATGTTTTGTGAGTGCTGATTCTTAGTCTCACTTATTTTATCCATTGACTTATAATAGTATAATACTTAGTAGGTACTGGATTATAATAGGACCTATTAGGTGGCATTGTACGGAAAATGATCATTATAATTGATATAAGTCTATGATTTTATCATCAAGTCTGGTGACTTTATTTAAATTTTCAACTATTATTATTTTTAATGCCCAACAAAAGAACAAATATATAAGTAATATTTAAAGATATAATTCAAGATTCATCATAAGTTTTTTTACTGGAAAAAAAATTGTTAAGTCACAAATTGTATTAAATACTATATAGAATAAAATAAATTTTGTTTCGGACAAGAATTAGATCAATCTCACAATCTCACCATATTATTAATAGAAAGAAAATATAGATAATATATTTGATAATAAAATATTATTAGAAATATTGACCGTCGTTGATTTCCATTGTAGACAATGATTTATCATTGAATTCAAGTTTAACATATCAATAACAAGGTTTACTTGACCTCAGTTATCTACTATACACCCGAGTGACTTTTTCAATTGTGTTTTTGTATACCTAGGTACTTGATAAATGTATTTTTGACTTACTTTATTAAGATTTTTGCAATATTCATATGATAGTTGACCAATTTTACCATCTTGTTATACATTTTCAAGATTTAGGTATGACTTTTTTACATGGTAACTGTACAAAATTATACACAACATATTCATAGATGTATATGACATTTTACAGAAAAATTAACTATTAGTATATACATCTTAGACAGACATATTATTATACTATTTATTTATACCTAATACTATTGCACTATACTTCTGTATATACCTGGTATATTGCACTTGTTTCAATGTTTATTAATACATTTTTGTGTCACATAATGATAAATATCTATAAATTATTTAACAAATTGTTTACAGAATTCAGAATTATTTACTTTAACTTATGGAGCCATAGTGTCTCAATTGATGAAAGACTATGAAAATGTAGAGGATGTGAACAAACAGTTGGATCGAATGGGTTATAATATTGGTGTCCGTTTGGTTGAAGATTTTTTAGCCCGTACTAATGCTGGAAGATGTTATGACTTAAGAGAAACCGCAGATAAAATCCAGGTTATAATTGTGTATACCTATATTTGAAAATGTTTTATATCCTAATTACTAAACTTTGAAGTGTTCATAATTTATCATAATCTTTTTATTTTAGTATGCATTTAAAATGTATTTGGGTATAACTCCGGCTTTAACTAATTGGAGTGCTGCCGGAGATGAGTTTTCCTTAACATTTGACACTAATCCACTAACAGAATTTGTGGAACTACCAGATAACTATCAAAATCTCAAATATAGCAATTTACTTTGTGGAGCCTTGAGAGGATCATGTGAAATGGTATTTATGATATAATGTTTAAAATAGGCATGTG
Organism: Myzus persicae; assembly: GCF_001856785.1. NCBI lineage: Eukaryota > Metazoa > Arthropoda > Insecta > Hemiptera > Aphididae > Myzus > Myzus persicae. The sequence goes on along the minus strand of NW_019103267.1, from coordinate 265,403 downwards.
TGGTATAAAAAAATATAACTACAGGTTAGAAACTTGGTAGCTGAGTTTTAGGACAACAAACAAAACTGGGAGTTACTATAAAAATGGAAACAATTTAATTGATTTAAATATACTTATTATTTTGTGTCAGGTGAAGAAATTTAATTAAATTATAAATAATAAGACTATGTCATGAAATAATTTCATAATAGAGTCAAATACTACTTAGAAGTTATTTAAAACTTAGTACAAAATATTATCCTGAGTCAGGATTATGTAATTATGAAAAACCATTTTTTTTTATATTATTAAACTGTATGAAAATATGTCTTTAATATAATTTTCTAGCGCTTAATTGTGTTGAGTTTAAAATTTTAAATACAATTTATATTTTTTCAATCCTAATTAGTGTTCAAATAGTTGTTGTACATACAAATACAATTTAAAGTATTATAATGAATTGTTATGTGTTTAGGTACAAATGGATGTGTCTTGTTGGTTTGTGCAAGATCAACTTAAAGGTGATTTGGCCACTGAATTGCGAATAAAATTCAACAAAAGGCTAGAAGACGCTATACCTGCCGGAGAAGACTAATTAGACTCTGACTCATCTGTAAATTAAATAATATTATTATTATACATTATGTTTTATTTTATTTTTACTTTATAATACTATCTCATACACTTGTTATCATATAAAAATAAATAGTATCTAAAATTACCTTTATTTTCATTATTTGTAGTTTGGTTAGTGGATGGCATTTCGTCATCACTTTCACCACCGCTTTTAGTTTTTACTGAATCACTATCAGATTCATGAGCATCATTCTTTTCGTTACTACCAGTGGCTATTAAATATGTCTCCCATTTCTTTAAGCGTTCTTCAGTTTCTTCAGGTGTTTCAATGACTCTAAAAAGTAAAAAATAAATAAATATAAATTATAATTAAAAATGAATCGATTTTAATTTATCATACATACTTATACTTAGTTTTTCCATCCCATGTTTCAGCAGTAATCTTTCTTTGTCCAAACCACCGATTATTTAATAGTAGCACACAAGCATCGGCAGCATCAGGATCCTTGAAATTAATCTGAGCAACTCCCTCTGGATGTCTCTTAAAAGAAAAACAGTAAATAATTAAGAATTATATTTATAAACAAAGTTTAAATATTCTAATATTCTAAGTTACTTAATACTTTAATAGTTGATAATTATATCTTAAATTGTCTTACTAAAAATTACAAATGTATGTTTAGACATTCTAACCCTGTAACTTTTGGGGTAGGTTGCGAGAAGTTTTTTAAATTGTATAGATCCTAAGAAATTTATGATTTTTGAAACTGTTAAAACTTAAATTATAAAAGTATTAAGAAGGTATTGTAAATCCCATAAATTATCGACTGGTTTTAAAATGATTATTTATAATGTTTCGTAATTATTACGATAGGTATTTTTGGTAATTTTAGGAAATTTTCAAGACCCTCGATACTTATGTCAAAAGAAAAGGTGTCTAACTTCTGAGAAAATAGTCAACTTCATAAAAACAAGGCTATTGCAACCACGATTATTTGAAGTTGTGCGAGGAGTTGGATAGTTCTCATAAATCGATTATTTTGAACACTGAAGTATTTATTTTAACTCCCATATACAATCAACATCTTTTCGAAACTTAACGAACTAAATTTGTATTTGCAAGGAACAGAAGGAACACATATATTTTCGATTCATGATAAAATTCGAGGGGTTTTAAAACAAAACTTAATTTATGGCAAAAAACATTGGAAATCGAAATCAAATTTAGTGCTTAGAACTAATTTTCAATCTTATAAATAAGCCATGTGGGTCGCAATAGATTTTCGGGAATAAGTTGATGAACGGATTCACATAAACGATTGATCAGCCATCAACGGTGAAATAAAAAGGTTAATTTAGTTTCTATTTTTTATAGAATCTAGATATCCTCATATACCTAACTCTATAACTTCTTTATTTGATTGAATATAATACATATCATGTACGATAAGTATAATTTAATTTTTGATAGAACTACGATTAACGGATTAAGTGAATAATTATCTAAATTCACATCAAAACTTGGGTTGAGGTAACAATGTAACATAACAGCATAGCAGTTCAAATAAAATAGAAATTCGCAATATTATTACAATATACTTACATCATACACGACTACTTTTTTCACAACGCCACATTTTGAACATTCCTCTCGGAGATCTCTTTGATATTCCAAGAGTAATGAAACATCGTTGTCAAATGTTTCTTTTTCAAAAAGATTTTTGACGATAACTACATTCTCGTGTTTTCCTCTTCCACCTACAATTTTATCAGGCCTCCAATCAAATAACCTTAAAGGAAACAAATTAATTTATTGTTAGAACATAATATTCAATGTATATAAATTATTGTTTATCATAGTGAAATGGAAAATATTAGGTACTTTTCTTGAATTTTTTTTATCTTTTCTTTATCTTTTCGTTTTTTCTTTTTCGGTTTTAGAGATGGGTCATATTTTTCGCCACGCATGGTAAACTTGGCTTTTTCCACGCGGATCTCTTTATCTCGAAATATGTAACCATCCAGCAACTTTAATGCCAGGTCCACTGATTCTATCTAAAAATGAATAAAGAATAACAATACAAATCATAATCATAAAAACCGCTGTAATTAAATAGCGACGAGTTTTGTTCCTATAGTCATAAACTCATAAGTTATAAATTGCGTCATTGAAATTTAAAAGCTTAAGGTCGTTTTAATGAATTTGTCACGTTATTTTCTGTCAATAATGGACGTTTATGATGCCATCGTGTATACAAACACAATGAGTAATAAGTTATTACTTAGGTATTACGTTCATATACGATGGCATCATAAAACTAATAATAATATATGAATTATGATTAACATTAAAACTTGTGTAAAATAATGAATAACCTCATAACTTGAATATATTGACGGATGATTGATAGAGATAATTGTAGGCCTGAGAGATGCATATGAGGCCCTTCATAAAATAAAGAAAAAATTTGACCTTGTCATTCTATACAGCCTACGTGCAACTGCAATGGCGTAATGTCAGTATATTTTAGACTAATAAGATGGGGTATATTTATTTCTTAATCGTCGGCAGAGTTTTAACGGGGAAAATTAAAAACATTCAAAGTTCAAATTAGGTAAATACGTCTTGAGGATTAAAATGCTACCATTTTGAAGGTCCAGTACAAGGCTGAATAGTTTTGAATTAGTAGGGTTGAATAGCAAGATTGTGGCAAATACAATACGAGTTTCCCCTAGCCACAAAAATAGAACGCCAATGGATTATAATATAATTAGGTAGGTACATAATATGATTATTTATCTCAACGTGATAAGTAGCCAGGTAGGTAATTACAATTGATATTATATAATTGATGGTACCTATGTACTAAGTTTACCTGATACCGATTTCTGATTTTTACATTCATCAAACAAAAGTCGTATACGAGTATCGATCTTAGTTTACGATTTAAAATTAATAAAAATTAATAGTATTAAACTAATAAGTAATAATATACTCAGGAACAGTGCTGTAGTGGAGGGTATACACATCCTACCCAACTTACTTAGGGACAAAAAACATTTGAAACATTTGAAATTGTCCACGAATTAAACTATAATATACCAACTGATAAGTTTATTATATAATAAATAAATCATTAATTGTATAATAATATTGACGTACATAATTGTATACATAAAAATAAATACGAATATTGTATATTGTAGTCATATATTAGGCATACTAAAAAGGCGCAAACATCAAGGTTCTCATAACACCTCTATACCTAAACGCATGGCAAACAAATTGATTTGTTGAAATTTATTTGGTTTTTACGTAACTATCAATATTCAACATCGCTTGTTTAGGTTTTTATAATGTTTGCACCCCATACATAGATTTTAAGTATAAAATCGGCTATTTGCGCATAGGCAATTATAATTTTTACATTTAATACCAAGGTACGAAATAACAATGGACACAAAAGCTTTTGAGGAGTGGTAATTTAGATTAAAACAGTTTAACAATGAATAGTTTTTGATGATAATAATTATTTCAGGAAGGGCGTTAACTTGCAAATTATATTGGTTTTTTAGGAGTGTCTTGGGGGAAAATGTCTGAGATTATACAACAACTATCATCGATAATTGGTATAAATATCCAACATTTAAATATTTAATATTATTACGTAGATAATACCTATATTTATGAAAAACCAACGATATAATAAAAATATATTTACGAATTATATAGGTATGTTATAAAATAGGTATGGAGGTAGGTACAATCCATTTAACTTATGTTTCAATACGAATCTGACTAAGAAAAATTAAAAACAGATTACTTCGTCAACTTAAACATTATAAATAATTGTTTGTTAAGTGAAGTAGATATAATAATATGTTTAACTTATTTTTTTATATATTATAAATTTGATGATATTTAATATCGGTATCGATGAAATAATGATTAATTATAGCTTAAAACATTAGAACAACTATTTTCAATGTCGTGTTATTAAAATCGAGAAATACCTATATAGATAGTAATCAGAGCATTAAAAGTAATACCTATAAACTAGAATCGTTAACCATTATTTTTTTTATGGATATATTTAACATGCAATGTCTGCGATAAATTAAGTTATGAAAAACAACCGTAAATATAAGATTACATTTTTTTTATCTTTATTTTATTTAAGACAAAAATGAGTAAATAATATACACACGTTGAAATTAGTCAAACAATAAATTAAAAAACTAAGATGACTACTTAAAATTTTGAAAATATAAGAAGTATCAAGTATACCTAACCTATCTTAGAAAAATATAAATTCCATCTATGTATAATACATATGACTATATTATGAAACTAGTAAAAGAACCTAATTAATAAATAATAAAAAACATCATACTTATAAGTTTCAGTAGGTACACATGCCAAAACTGACTAGTTTATTTGGTTAATTTTATTTTTTATTATAAGTATCAAAGTTTACTGGAATTCGTAGCGCGATGTTGTATAATTGGCTGGATGAACAAAACTCGCCCGAAGGTTGAATAATGAATAAAAAATCGTAATACTGGGGAGTCTATAGAAACATTTTAGTATTAAAGTGTAACTGATCTAGTAAAGATCAAAATTTCTTAACGTTTTTGCGTGTTACTTTTTCAAACTAAAAATGAATTTTAAAATATTAGCAGATTTAAAAAATGTTTATCTTTATTTAATATTAGTTGGTACGTTTAAATAACATAAAAATAATTTACCACATATTTTTCATAGTAAGAATACATTTAATTTTTACTATTTACAGTTGCCTTTCATACGTGTGAATCAAAACTGATGTACAATTGTCAAAACGGATTTTCAAAATTTGGAAGTAACTGTTATCATTTAAGTAAAGAAACAGCAACGTGGCAAGAAGCTTTTTTTGAATGCAAAAATTTGGCAAAAGGAAGTAAACTCGCTGTGCTAGCCAGACAAGTAGATGATCATAATATTCGAAAATTTTTAAATTACAGAAAAAATGGTAATTTTCTTAATTTGTTGAACAGTTATTAAATTAGAGTGTAAGCAATACAAATAAGTAATTTACAAAGATGTTTCAATAGTTTTAAATACCGAAAATATATAAGTAACTAGATAATTAATCTTCATAAACCATAAGTTTATACATACACATGTGTTTATCTGCCTATACATATAGTATACATTACCAGCTATGACACAATAATATAAATTTATTTTTAAAATTGAATTATTTGTTAGTATAATTTTATATGGGCCGCCTAATTAACACAAATGAATAAGAATTATTATTTTTAACTAATAAGAACCAAAAAGCATTAATTGATAGTTAATAATGATTAAAATAAGTTCAACTAAGACAGTCACTGCAACATAAATTATATTTGGCCATAACATTTTTTTTTAATGACATGAATGCATGTCAAAAAACCAAGGCTCAATACCAAATTAAATTGATATTTATAAATAATATTTCATATTCCTAAGCAGAACATCTGAACATTATTCGGAGTATTTTAATCTATAAAGCTCAAATTTTAGACAAATAATTCATAAGTTATAACTTACAAGCATTTAAAGTTTAGATGAGCGGAATAAAGTGGTACAGAGACCCACCAAAATGTTGTCCGCTAATTAAAACTTTAAGTACTTACCTATAAGTTATAAATTATAACTTTACAATGAACTACTTGTCCGAAGTTTTATTTTTATAGATTGAAATACTCCAAATATATTTTACTTCGGAATATGAAATTCATGTATATGGTGTCGTTTAAAAAGTAAAAATATTAAAAAACGATAACGATAAAAAATACTAAAAAATATATATTATTTTCAGATGTTAATTTGAAATGACATCAAATTATATAAAAAGAGTATTTTCAAAAAAGTTTTTGTAATAATGCGAGTATAGACACTTATTTAAATGGCTGGTATCTATATAAATAAAAGTCAAAAGTCTTATCTATAATCTATGTTTGTTTTTTATGCTTCACTACAAAGGCGGTATGAGCACCCTAGGCTTCTAGATTAAAACACCGTCACATTAGAAAAACATTAACCTCATTTTCCATGAATATAAGTTAATAATAACTAAAGAGTTCGAGACTTCTTGCATATTTTGCTGGTTTTTTTTAGTAGATATAGATTATTCTAGGTAAGCTATAAATTTGTTTTGTGATGGCGAATTAATACTAAGATTTAGCAATTTTTACATATTTCGTAATTTATTATATTTTAGAAAAAGTGCATATTTGAGTAATTTTTAGCATATTTGTGCATATTTCGAATTTTTTTTTATACACGGAATGTTATTATGAATAATATTCAAAAATATTTATAAAATAAATAATGTTTGGGTAGGTATACACGTAAGATTTTATGAGTCTCTTTATCGATTAATAATTGTTCAACCTTGCTATCGACAATATCGACAATTCCATATAGTTGTGGTAAAATGTAATAAAATTTAAATTCTGGATTGTACGACGAAATGAAAATCAGTACGTGTTCGTATATAATGGTGTTCGCTAATGACATCACGTTATTCGTTATTGCTTAACCAAGTACATGTGCCAGTTTTTATTAAAATGAAGTAGATCTGTTTCACGAGTTTCAAAAATAAAAAATGCCTCAAATGTTTTGGGTTATTTGCAATAGGGTCCGTATTGATCAATACATATTCGAATTAGTAAACCCATGTATTATTTTTATAATGTTTATGAACCTATATTTGAGTTTTGTATTTACAAAATTGTAATGTTGTATGCGTTTTTCAAAAATAAAATTCAAAATTATCATAATATATTTTTACGATTTTAAATATATATTTCAACAATTTTTAGTGCAACAATTGCCGAACCCTAATAATAGCAGTTATCCTAATTAAGTCAGGTAGCTATATAATAATTCAATGTTTTAAGAGAAAGAACTGACAGAAGTAATTAATTAATTATGTCATAACGTTTATTGTAATCAAATATTTTATAAAAATGATTTATTATTTTTATAAGAACAAAAATATTTATTAATACCAGAAATGGACAGTATTGAAGATAAGTGTATCTTGATACCTTCTTTTGTATCTTGTACACGATACTCATACACTCATACTAATAGACAAGAACTGCGCATGATATTTTATTCTAGCATAGTGCGAATTATCTCAACATGTATGAATGATGTCTTGATGACAAGTGAGATATAAACAATTATGAATACATAGTATAGTCTGTATAATCACAGAACAATATTGTAATACAGTGAATAAAATGGTAAACCATGCACACGGAACTATATTTATCTAATTATACGCATTGACTCTGTTGATAACACACAGTGATCATAATAGTTTTGGGACATAATTGTAATAACTAATCTCGTAATTAATTATATAACGAATAAATTCAGATAATGAATTGAATTTCATTTTAATAAAATACAATTCAGGCTCTACGCACCTAGAGCCCATCCCTTACCAATACTAATTATTAGGGCCCAGATGTTGATACTCTAAAAAATCTATAAAAATACCCTAAAAAAATACATTTGACAGAACACTAAAAATGTTTATGTACATGTTAAATGATCTGAATACTTAAAAAAACGCTCATATAACTGTTTAAATTACAATTTATAAACATATGTAATAAAATTGTTTTTTTCCCTTTCGATTTGTGGAAAATATAAAAATATAAATAATTTCTCAACTGTTAAAAAAATTTGTAAAAATTGTTTTAAACTTCAAAAAATGACATAAACGCGAAAAACGCATAAAAAAATTCAAAATAAATATTAATTCAATAGATTCGTATGTTAATGAAACACATTTTAATCTACGGAAGCATTGTCTATGATGTTCCAAAAAATATGTAAAGGCCATCAATGCCCTATTTATTATGGTCTATGGAGTTAGTTGAGTACATTTGTTAATCATTCCTGTTAAAGATAAACATAATACATTACACTACATATAGGCAGAAATCATTGAAAGCTTGAAAATATAGTTGTAGTTGCGTGGGATCGAGCCCCTCCCCCTTCCTAACCAGTTATATTAAAGGTACTTAATTTAAAGTTAAACACTTTAATGGTGTGATAACACAGATAAACGAAAATAAATAGAATATGAACTTGAACATTATTATACATTTTAATCCAAATAATGGTAAATATTATAACTATAATCACTCTCAATATTTAAATATTTAATATTGGTCTATTTTTATTCTTTAGAAACAAAAGAAAGATGGATAGGAGGCATTTATGATTGGAGCCAAGACCAATGGAAATGGGCAACGTCGGGACGTAAAATTCGATACAACAGATTTGAAACTGCACAACATTTTGTTATTGATCGAAATGATCAATGGCAGTGTATATCACTGGATCCAAATATTGATTACAAATGGAATGCACAAAGCTGCTTACTAAAAAAAAACTTTATATGTGAAACAAAACCTCAACCAGAGTGTATGAATAATATAGTTTAGAAACATTGATTAATTATCCATGAAAAAAATTTTTAATTTTAAATCAAGTACCTACAGGTATATAATACATATTAAATAAATGATTTAAATAATATTAAAAACGTTTCCTATTTATAACTTTTAAGTTATACAACTATTATTTAACAAATTTTAACATTATATATACTAACTACAATACAAACTACATGTAAACACCAAGTTTACACAATGCGTTCTAAATGTATGTAAATATTTGTCATTTCAATATCTGTTACGTTACCATTTTTTTTTTTTAGGGTGGGATAAAATTTTCACTCGCCCGATAATTATAATTTATAAAAATTAAATACTACCGTTTACAAAACTACACGATTAAATAAAATTGTACATGGTACATTAATATACATGGTTAAATATTAAAATAATATATTAAAAATCCCAACAAAATATCTTAAGATGTAAAAAATCATCAAATAGTGTATTCGCAGTACAGATATTTTAGTATTTTATTATGGTACTGAGATATACAAATTACAAGGTACCATATGTTTTCAACAATTAGAAAATAACCACAATTAATGTAACCTTATAATGTATAATTTAAAATTGTAACTAAGTAAAAATCTTCTAAGTACAAATTACTTGCACAGTACATCCAAATACATTTCTATAGATTTAATAATAAATAGACAAGAACTAGACTAGACAAGAGTTTGGGATATCAATATTGAATTGAAATATCGATATCGTTGAAGAAGTCTAGTATTTATTAATATACTAATATAATTATCAATATTTATAATACCTTAATATATGTGCATAGAGCGTCTCCTTTAAGAATGTCTGTACCCCTCTCAGTATAAAGCTTAATTTTCATTTGCCCACTGTCAATATCTTTCATGATCAATCCACATTTTTGCATTAAATCAATAAATTCTTGTTCAGTTATATCTAGTGGTAAATTTGAGACATATACTTTTGTGTTATGCTCTTCGTCGATCTCAAACCAATCTTTAAATAAGTTTAAAAAATTATTAAATAAACTGTTTTCTTCAACTTAAAAATAAGTTTATTTTATTTTTACTTACTTGGTTCAGAAGGTTGGGGGAGTTTCCTTTTTTCAGTTTCATGCTTTTCATCTGAAGCATTCAAGGTAGATTCGGATTGATTTTCTTTACTTTGAGCTTCAATAGTATTTGTTTTTAATGTGTTTACACTATTTACGCTTACAGTAGAACTTTCATTTGAATTAAATCCATAGCTAAGTTGGTAATGAGCCATAAAATCATCATCAATCTACCACAATGTTAATAAATATTAAAATATTAAATACATACAATTCTTTAAAAGACTAAAATAATGCAGAATATATATTACAGTAATCAAAAACATTTTATTTTAGATTCTGAGCAGACCAATAGTCATTGGTTTTCTGTGTTTTTTAGAAAGCAAATATTTTAAAAACATATGTTCAATTTGTGCATTTAACATGGTAATTCTTTTAATATATAATTCTTTAAAATTATAATACCATACATTTATTAAACTATTTTTTTTATGAATTTTAGCATTTATACATTTTAAATCTAGCCAACAATCTAACAATAATTAGATCTTCTATTCATGTACAAATAAGTGTACATTTCAATATACGTTTATGTTTTCTTATTGATTAAACCAATAACAAATACCAAATAGTGATATAAGCCATTTCTATAGATGTCTTTATTGTGTAGGATTAATATTGCAGACTCTATAGTTTATATAGTCTGGACTATAATAAAGTGAACTATTTATCGTATCTATTATTTTAGTTATTGGAAAATTATTGTTATTTTTATTTTATTATAAAATATAAAGTATCTATTTAATTGATCTGCATTATTAATTATCATAATTATTTAAATACCAATAAAAATCTACTACGTAAGTCTGTATTATGTTCATTTTTAACATATTATACACTAGTTTAAAATGTACCTTAGGTTACTGAATTTAGCCAATTAGAGCTCATAAGAATACACAATGTGGTAAGACAGAACCATAATAATTTACCTTAGGGAACCAAGCATTTTTCTCTCTGTCCCAAATATAAACTGTTCCATCAGCTGGATCAGTATATGTTTGAGTTACACCGTCATGTCCATACTTTCCTTTTGTCATATCTTGCCGCTTAACTGTACGCTGAGTTCTTCCTTTTTCATCATCATCATCAAATTCTTCTCCGTCATTATTATCATCCAAATCTTTTTCTTCTATCAAACTTATGGTTTCTTTTTGTTGAACTTCCCATTTATTTGATTTTAGATCCCACAAGTAAGAAACATCTAAAATAATAATAATTTAATTGCAAATAAAACATTTAATTGTTTTACCCATAAAATCAAATAATAATTGGTATAGGTGCAAATGTAATTTACTGGATATTTTTGTTTTGTAATAAACAAAAACTACAATAACAAATTGTTGGTTAGATTTTGTAATTTAAAGCAACAACAATTATAAGTATGCAGATTAGAAAACAGTAATTGGTAATCTCAATTTATTTTGTAATGTAAATAGGACATAAATACTTGTTTGTTGATCAGTATATTTGTATGTTTTACAAATTTCATCATATTCATAGTTCTCAAAGCCTTTTTCAGCCCAAGTGCTTTTTTCCTTATTCCAAGTATACTCTTTCTTAGTACTTGGATCTGTGTAAAAACATACACCATCTATATATTTATAGTTACTGTCATCAGAGTTTGGAATATCTGGTGGAACCGATGTTGAGATAGATTCCATATTGATCTTATTAACTACAAGTTCTAAGACAAAAATAATATTAAACCTTAATCATTAAAAAATGGAGTGTAAATATTTGAATACTTACAAACTTCCATGATAAAGACCCAGAAATTAACTATACTATACAATATCTTATGATTACAAATAACTAATTTAATAGCTTCTTCATTTTTAAAGTTCTCCTTGCAGTTAAAATTAACAAATATTTAAATCAAAAACGTATAATTAATTGTTGTAAGTACTGTATAAACTTACTACTAAGTAGTAAGTAGACAACAATTGTCAACTATAAATTATGATTAATAATAATTGTATAGATAAAATTGATTATGTTTTCGTTTAAAACGTTCTTAGTTCTTATCACTTTTATACTTTTACCTACCACACAACAAAAACTAAAAAATCAAAACACGATTTTAATATTTTATATGCAAACGCAAAGTATTTTTTGCTACAACTGTAAATGATGAAAAAAAGAGTGGCCAACCCTTAGATATAATATACGTATATTTCATGGACATATAAACATAGATGTATACAACAAGTTGTTGTATCTATCTATGCATATAAATAAATAATTTATTAATTTTTTTTTTTGTTTGTCTTATTTATTAATATATCTATGGTATAATATGTATATGATATATGATCACAATTCACAAAATAAATTTAATTAAGTTTTCATTTATTCTGTGATAAGGGCCAACCCACATGCCCAATTATATTTAATATCGTATTCTTACTCTATTCCAATTACTAGGTAATATAACGTATGCTCCGACCATGAACTAAGATATAGTATAAGAGTACAATTGTACAAATAAAGGTAAATCTTAGTTCATAGTTCCGTCCACGGTTCCGAAATTCGACCTGCTGGCATTTAGCATGATGAAGTAGGTATGATTTTTCGTCATAGTATTAACAGTATCAAGCACGAATTAAGATTTAAGATAATATTATATTCTATTATTCTATGGATGTATTCTATATTCCTAGATAGGTGCAAAAATAATAGTACCTATTATTATTCGTGGTAATGTGGTATCAAGTCTTTGTATTAACTACCTTTAAATATCTTAGTCCGTGGTAATTAGTATATTTATACTCTGTCACTCTCCTCATAGACTACAATGATTACTCTATAATTGGCCAATCGCCAATCCAATGCACTAAATAAAATCTGTGGTTCGGCAGTTCAGCTAACATGAAGACTAGAATATTCTATCAATTTCACTTATTCTGTGACTCATATTCTCATATTCTGTCTTCATTTCAGTTCTTTTGCTTCACGATTAAAGATATACTTATAAGAGTTAAGATACCTATATCTTAAATAGTGGTTTGCAGATACATGTAACTGTAAGCCGTCATGTTCAGTTTATTCAAATTCCCCCTCAATTTACTTTTATATTTTGTATTTAATCGTTTCACTGATTCAGCTAATGATCATTAAATTTAAATTAATTGAAGCGCGTCGTCTTTGAAAGTTTACAATTATTCGTTTATTATTTAATAATATTAAAATACTAATAGGTACCTATTTTTTTTTTTAATAGTCAAGTGATGTGATTATTTTTTCAGGAACCAAACTCATTTTTTCGCCAGATTACCTTGAAGTGTATCAGAGCTTTGATGTCAAGCTTTTGGGGTGGGGTACTTACCTAGATATATCTTTACCGAAACATTTAAAATTTCAACTGTCCCAGAATACAGTGTAGTAATCAATGCTTGATTTGGAAAAAAATTAAAAGGGGGGCTCAGCTGATGTTGGATGAAAGAGGGTTCTACACAAAATTAACATTGAACCATAACATTACCGTGGGGTAAGGCCCCCACACCCTACTCCAGAAACAATTGTACCAAAACAATATTAAATTCCTCAAATATATAAAAAAAAAATTGAAAAAATTATTTATTAATTTCTGATAACTGATAAGTTTCATGATTTTATATCAGAAGCAATCCACTGCAGCTGCTAAGAATTAACCATGGACTAAGATGTTGAAAGAAAAAAAATAAAACCATCCATTTATTTGTGTTGCAATAGTTAAACATTTTTTATCTGTATTTTACAGTTCTAAGAAGTTTTAACAATTCATTTTTTTTCGAAGATACAAGGTAAAAATATTATGGATATTATATTTTGCATCAGAAAACTGATTAACTTAAATTTTCTTATTCACTATACTAAATATTTCGTTTCCAGTACTCCGTTTCAAAAAATATAAAGGGTAAGCTGATAGCAACAAAAAGGGGGACTTCGTAGTTTGTCCCCCCTTCCAAAAAACACTGGTAATAATACTTATAAATTATAAATTATTCATATATTTTTGATACCATATTTGACATATTTAGAATTTAGATAAGGTTATTTCCATAAAGTTATTTTTTGCACAACCAACTGCAGGGCACGGCAGTAGAGCACTGGTGGCTACTGAGTGATATTAACATTATAAATGATCCTATATAAATATGTATTAAGGACAAGAGCGAAAAGGTACTTTTTTATTGTATGCATAGACAATTTTTAAAAGGCCACACACAAAAATTGCACTAATGGCATACTACACGAAGCCACTTGCAATGCTTTTCTCACAATCCATAAAAATGAGAGATTCTTTCACATAGATACTCGCAGACTTAGAAGAAAAACTGCCATAAATAATGCAGTTTAGCTCCCCAACGATTTTTGGAATTTTTTTGAAATCTATGAATTTTAACGAGCAATGGTTCAATCAGATTTGGTCGGGCGGACCTATTTTCAAATGGTAATTATAACATTTTAAGGCTCGTGACTTTGAGTATTCCCATCGGTTTTATTTTTTTTTTAAATTAATTTATAAACAATAACATAACAAGTAAGTACGATAAGTAATTTCTGATTGCACCAAAATGCTAAAGATAAAAAAGTGACATATAGGTAGGTACGACAAAAATCTAAAATGTTATATTTTGTGTTTTAAACTTGCATGAAAACTCGATTATGATTTTGTACCTCGTTAAGTGTTGAATTTAAATTTAATTATAAATTATGACATACGAAAGACGATTCTGAGCGATGACTAAATTAGGTACGTTTAGTAAATTGTATGGTATTTATACCATTTATATTAATAAAGTAGGTTAATTTACTTTACTATTATTTATACGGAAGGTTGAATTGATTTTGGGACGAAAAAATCGACCATAACATTACATTTGGTATATAGATTATAGAACAAACATATCATTAAATGGTAAGTGCATAGATTCCAAGATTCTATCGTATAGTTTTTTTGTGATATTATCCAGCTTTTTTGGAAATGAACAATATCGCAACAAGAGGACTTTCATGAACTGATAGTATTTTTACTATTTTATAGGTTCATGTCTGTATTACAAAAAATAATTTATTTGTTTGATTATTTTTATTTATTTTACATTTCTATTTATTTTATTTACTTTCATTTCAAAGGTACAGACGTACACTGTATACAGTGTACAGTATATATTAAAATGGCGTTCCGTCTCATTATTCAACACTATAACTATTAAATATTTAAATAGATAAAATAAATAATATAATTGGATTTATGTGATTTATATATTTTATTATTAATATATTTACTTATTTCATTTTGGTTTCCATGGAAATTGTGTGTAGTGAGCATAATTTCGTTTTCTGCAATTTTTTCGGCTTTGTACTCCCCTTAAAGAAATTTTACATCGATCATTTTTGCAAATTTTTAAGATCTTGTCGAATTTGGAATAAATTTATTAATTTGTCAAAGTATTTATTCTACTTTAAGACGTGACACATAATGTACACAAAAACACACATCATTAAACCAAAACATTCATTGCTCAGTCCTGAACCTTAAATGTACGTATATTCAAAAACGTAATAAATGTATTATATATTTATGTTATAACGATTATAATTATACTTTAATGCATTGGATTGTTATGTAGCCGTGTAGGTAGATACCTATATACTGCAGACTGCAGATCGATTATATTTTTAAACATAAAATAATTAAAAGCCTAAAACTCATTATTTCAAAAATGCCAGCTTTTAAAATAAAAAGTCAAAAACTAAAGTAACGGTGTCTTGGATAGATAAAGTTTTAGATTTTAATGTTTTGTACAGAGTACATTCCATATTAGACTATATAATATAATCTACTTTAAACGTAACACGCTCTTTTAATTTATTCACTATCAATATGTATAGCATATTTTACATTTTTGCAATTTATTAAAACTTTTGGATACTAAAATACAATCTCCTATAATAGGTAGATACCTAGTATAGTAAGCTGAAAATATTATACCTACGAATTACTAATTGTTCATGAACAGTGGAAATTTTCAGCTGTGAATTAAAATATTAAAATTAATTTGATTTATTTAATTCAATCCATAAATCTATAAATCTATAATAGTTCTTAAATCGTGACGTCATATAATTTATAAAGTATAATATCAAGATTCAAGGCTGTCTATAAAAATATTTTACACCAATACATTTTCATTCGCTAATATACAGACATATAATTATGTGGGTAATCATAAAAAATATATATAAATCCAAAACATTTCCCGCCAAAAGTAAAAATCAAATTCCAAAAAATGATATCTACCTATACAGATACAGATTACAAAATATCAAGTGTGGTTATTTTTTCTAGTTGTTTACTTATTCCATTTTTGTGCGGTGTTTGTAAATATGTACTTTGTAATGTTAGTATTACAATTATTTTAGTCTATACTGTTTAATTTATTATTCATTAGTCATTTGAAATTTGAATTTGTATTTTCATTATTGGTTGCCAGTTAGTTAATGCAATTTTATGATATAATTTCTTATTTTAAACTAATATGTTTTATTAGATTATAAAACATATTAGTTAGATTATATTATATCTATTATACTTCATATTATTATAACTAGGGGTTATAGTCTTAGTGCAGTCTACAGGTGTTGTTTATTGTTATCATAGTAAATACAGATCTGAAATTCTGAAATGATTTCTTTTTTATTTAAACTAATGACTAGGTTAACAGCATACAATGACAAACAAAATTATATTCACAACAGTCACAGCTCGAGAACAATAAAGTTGGCATTAATATGTTTGTACACCAAAGAAATCATTATTTTGGAAAAGCCTGAAAAAGTATAAACGTCTATATATTTGACACATTAATAACTTTTTGTACTAGCATAATAATTTAATAATATTCTAGTCATCTATAAGATTAAGGTAGGTACACAATTATATTTCAGTTATTATATTTTGGTCAAGAGGATTTGAAACGCTGAATACATGTGAATTAGCAATAATGATAAAATTTGTCCTTGGCCTTATGTATCATATAATATGATTATTCTTTATCTATTATAGCTGGCACTTTGACATGTTAGTCATTTTTGTATACTAATACTCACCGGTCACTAACACTAATTATTTATTTTATAGAAATAATAATTCACTAATGGAATTATGATAGCAGCTAGTTGTAAAAGCCAACTTTTTAGACAGCATCGTAATCGTGTCAATCTGTTTGGTGAATTTTCAAAAGTAACCGTGATGAATAACTGTAGACTTGCTCAAGATACATTTGTATTTCGACAGGTTATTTCTGGTTTTTTTATTTTTATCTATAAACATTTTATACTTCCGATAATTTTAGCTATTATTTTATTTAGTTGTTTGATCAAGAATCTTGGACATATACTTATCTGTTGGCTGATTATGTAGCAAAGGAAGCAATAATTATTGATCCAGTTATCGAACAAGTGAACCGCGATCATTCAATACTTAAAAGACTTGGTTTAAACCTTTTATACTGTGGTATGTATTTTTTTATTTCTTAAATATAATATCTCTATTGATTTCATGTTTCAATTATTATGTTTAATATGCACCTAATTTTTTTTCAGCCAATACTCATGTACATGCTGATCATGTGACTGGAACTGGTGAACTGAAGAAGTTAATACCAACTTGTGAAAGTGTTATTTCCTTATGTAGTGGAGCTCAAGCAGATAAATATGTGAAATCGGGGGATGAAATACAGTTTGGAAGGTACTCTGTTGAAGTTAGACAAACTCCAGGGCATACTAATGGTAAATATTACATAACATTTTGTATTATATGATATTGGATAATGGGTGAAACTTTTAATGAATTCAATATAGTTTTATAAATATAGTTCAAAATATAATTTTTGTGTACCTGTATCATAGATAAGAGATATTAAAGACCAAACTGCTTTTACAAAAAAAAAAAAGTTAACAGAAAAACCACACAGTTAATTTGCCTCTGGTGTTCATAATATAGGAATTAAATATATTATTTTAGAATTTTAAAGTAAATATTCAATACTTTTGGCCATAATTTATAACAAATAATTTGAGTGGTAAGATAACGAATTTATGCACATGTGTATGATGTAACATTTAGGTTGTATTAATTGAGATTTTAAATTTGTACTATGATATACTGTCATTAATGCTTTTCTGCGAATATCTTTTTATAAACCACAGATAATAATCTATAATAATATAAAAGTGATAAATTGAATAATTTATCATTGCCTCGAAATCAAATCCTTTCTGAAACTCAATACTTGTCTATTGTAGTTTTACTGCATTGTTTGCATCAAGTAGTCAGCAGTCACAGCTAAACACTTGTAGAGTGTAATAAATACAATTTTTCTATTTATTTTGAAAATATATTTTTATGAGTTCAAGGAAAATACAATAGATACCTATGGTGCCTGGATGAAAAATAGATTCTTTTTAATTGGAAAGGGTAGAAATTTCCAAGCTATAAGTATGTGAAAAAATAATTACTATTTGTTAGTTGTGGTGAGATAGGCTGTTTATGATAAAAATGAGCAAGTAAATTTTTTAACAATACCTGTTATTAAGTTTATCTCTAAAAAAAAAATGTAGAAAAGTATCAAAACTTTAATTATATAATAATTACATTTCTTAAATAACTGCTAATAAATACTTAAAAACAAGCACACAAGTAAATAAATAAATATACCGTATTTCAAAAATATTAATGAATTAATAAAATAATAGAGAATAGTGCAAAAAATATATTATAAAGCAGGTACCTAGTTTTATAAATGCTATTAAAATAACTTATACGTCTTATTAATATAATATAAGTATGTATTGATGTATTTTAGGTATTATTAATGTAATTTTTTAACCAAAATGTCAACATTTTAACATTTATGTAATTTAGATAAGGTTTCAAGAAAATAATAATACAATTTTAAAATAAAATTTAAAATTTAATTTAAATTGCTTACATATTTTTGTTTGTTAAATAAAATAAAAACATACTGCAATAAATGTATAACAATTGGCATAACCTAATTTTGACGGTAACATTTTTTTTTTATCACGTATTTACCTATAGTAAAAATATTTTAGTTTCATATAAAAATGGATTTCCAAAAAAGTTTACAAATATTATCTACTTGATGCAAACAATGCAGTAAAACTTAAATAGATATTTCAGTTAAAAATAGATATGATTTATGAGCCGGGTTGGAATTTTATAGCATTTGCAAATTTCTAATAAAATGCTTAAGAAATAGCACAGTAAGCATACAATTTGTTTTATGATTCATAGTTGTATCAGTAATATAAATTTGTATCAATATAAAATCTTGATTATAATTTACAATATTTATTAATGTAAAAAATGTATAATTTTACAATCAAGTTATATAAATTGTACTAAGAACAGTACCTATATTTTAATGTAGTATATGTATATTTATCTATATTCTTTCAAATATTGCTGTAAAATGTTTTGTTATCAAATTCGAAAAAGTATATATTATAATGTAAACAAGAGAGATTAAACAATTTTAAATTTACATTTTTATAAAGTAAATAATTAATGTTTATAATTTATAAATAATTATTATAGTTTTTGTAAGTTCTGTAAAAAAATTTTTAAAATTATGTTTTTGATTCCAGGCTAAATAAATTTTTTTTGCCTATGACTACAAATTTTTAATTTTATATAATTTGCATTTACGTAATACATATAAAAATTAATATAATTAATTAATTTCATGTATTTTATACTAACCTAATATTGTGATCTAAATCATGTTTCTGATGTATAGGTTGTGTTACATTTGTTTGTCACGATGAAGCAATAGCCTTCACTGGAGATTGCTTGTTGATTGGTGGTTGTGGACGCACTGACTTTCAAGAAGGAGATCCTGAAACGTTATACTCTTCTGTTCATGAACAAATATTTTCGTTACCCGATTATTATAAAGTATATCCGGCACATGATTATACGGGTATGTTCTAAAAAGTGAAGATAAAGTTTTGTAATTTCAATGCATAGATTACAGGTCATACAGCTATTGTGTTTGAAACATTAATACACTATAAACTAATATTTGTGTTTTAAAAAAAGTGTAGTATTCCTTATATTAATCAAACCCAGTATCTAAATCCTTATGTCTTCTGAACTCATTTCATTATTAAATATAAGAATATTGTCTTAACTTAGAACTAGTTAAATAGTATGTAATAAGTTACCGATAAGGGTCAGGCTTAGACGTTAGCTACTGTACTTAAAAAGTACATTATTATATATACCTAACTTAAAAATTACTTATATACAAAACAATGCAGTATTTTTTAAGTAAATAAATAATAGGTAATATAAAACTAGAATGGCAATGTATACATCAAAAAAAAATGTAAATGTCATCAATATCTTGGTCTTATTATCATATTGTTAATTATACCTATATTAATTTCAGGTCAAACCGTTTCTACAATTGGAGAAGAAAAGACTTATAATCCACGACTCTCTAAGTCTTTAGATGAATTTATTGAAGTGATGAACAATTTAAATTTAGCATATCCTAAAAAAATTGGTTAGTAACAATTATAGTATATTATATTTAATCTAAAATATAATCAATTATGATATTTTTACAGTGTAAATGTGATATTATTTTATTTTCAGATGTTGCTTTACCACTCAATTTGAAATGTGGTATTCAAGACGAATTGAAAAACAATGATTGACAATTTTATTTTACCATGATAATATAAAATATTGAATTTGTTTAAAATGTTATTCTATTAAAAATTAAATAATTACAATTAAAATGATCCTGTTCTATTTTTTTCAGAACTATCTTAAAATCACATGCTGAATATTTAGTACTTACTCGGATATACCTTACTTAAAAAATGTATTATTCAACCATTTATAGTTAATACAATATATACACATTTTTTTTTTTTTATGAACCTATCAATATTTAAAATTATTTATATATTTAAATGTTAAGTTTTTTAAACTAGTTAAACTTCAATACTTGTTAAAACTGTTGTTTAAAATGAAGGCTTTAATTCATAATATTTTAAATAATATGATAAATTTTTAAAAATTCCAACTTCCATTTAACTAAAATTATTCCAGACAAATACAATTTTATACAGATCATTTTTATGCATCAACAATATGTCAAACAAAATTAATGAATTCTTATAATAATATAATAATCAATTCCATAATTAAAAGTTAATCTTATAAAAATGGAAACTTTGTTACTTTACTGGACACCCATTTTTTGCAATTTTTTTTTTAGTATTATTTAGTTAACGATACTGGAAACGATGGTGAAGTCAGTATGTGGCGGTTGACCTTAGTTTCAAAGTTTTGGCCTAATGATATTCTCTATTTTGCGATTTTTCTTTCACTCATCATTCTAATTTACTTTGCCTATTACGAATATTTACTTTTTTTTTTAGAAACTTATGTCCAATAACGAGTTAGGAACTATGGCAAAATCAAAATTTGTTAGCCGGTCAGTCTAGTGATGTACAAATTCCTAGGAATATAATTCATTTTTAAATATTGATCAATGTTCCAGTGTTAAATTAAAGTAATAGTTGTAAATGACCCAAATGACAAACGGTATAAACCTAACTTAAATAAGTTATATACTTAAATTTCACGATAAAATATAAGTAGCATAAGTATTTACTGGCTCTAGTCGCCAGACTTGATGATCAATTATAGTAACATATTTTTTTTTTTTTTTTTTGTTCTTCAGGGTAATGAGCCCCACTGAACATGTTTGTGTGGTAGCCCACGACAATTTGAAATATAAATTTTTTAAATAGTTTATATAAATTAAATAATAACAATTTGTAATATACATTTCTCACATAACTAGAATATTGATATAAATAAATACATATTTTCTTTTTTTTTTGTTTATAGAAAATAATATGATAATATAAAGCTAAATTTAACAATAATTACTAAAATCGTCTAGCTAATGTAATAACTAATAAGTAATGTCGTAATCTTAGACATTTGTTTAAAGTCTATATTTTGTTTTTGTAATAGCCAAAGTTTTTTTTTTTTTTATTTTAATTCGAAATATACAATCTATAACAGATTACATAATAAGCATATATGGTAAGGTACAGATGACATGAGTATACAAAATACAAAAGAGTAAAGAAGCCACCCAATGATGACACTTTAATGTTGATAGTTATATATGAAAATGTCAATGTATTATATAATATTTAATTAGTTAATATTTTTTTTTTTTTTTTTTATTTCTATGTTAAAATTTGTAACAGGTCTCTGCACTATTTACTTTTTAATCGTCTAGGAGGACTGCCGGGAATTGAGAGGGAGGAAAGGTTTTTAATTAAAGGATTTGAGTGGGAGGAAAGTCAGTTGTGGAATCTTTTGTAAAAGTTTTTTACTTCCTCGTGGATAGTTTTTAATTTTAGGTCTGTATGGAGAGTATGGTTAGTTTTGTATGGGAGAGCATTTATTAATTTTCTTAGCGCAATGTTTTGAAAACATTGAATTTTATTTAAATTTGCCTTTTTTGCACTTCCCCATAGCTGTATCCCGTACGTCCAGACTGGTTTCAGTAGTGTTTTGTAGATGAGGAGTTTGACATGAAGGGAGGTGTGTTTATTAGAGACTAGAGGTTTGAGGATACGAAAGCGGTTGTTCAGTGATAGTCTTTTTGCTCTAATATGGTGGGCCCAAGTTAATCTATTATCTAATGTAAGACCAAGGTATTAAACTGAAGGAGAGGATGGGATTGGAGCACCGTGCAGAGTTACCTCAGGGGTAAGGTCTAAACTGGTCTAAGCGTAAAGGTGGTGTGTATAGACTTGCTATGATTTAATTAAATCTCCATTTGGTATACCAATTCTCCATAAGGTCTAGGTGGGTTTGAAGGTTTGCGGAGGCTATGAATGGATTGTCATTCATAGATATAATTACCTTGTCATCGACATAATCTGCTACTGATGTATTTGGTGTGATTGGTTGATCTGCGGCGAATATATTGTAGAGAATGGGGGATAAAATGCCGCCCTGTGGAACCCCAGCACTTACCTATACTGCCAATACTTGATGTGTCAGAGCCGTATCGTATTTGGAAGGTACGTTCAGTTAGGTATGATTTGATTAGAAGATAGAAGAGTGAAGGAAGAAATGTTTTTAGTTTATGTAGGAGAACATCGTGTCAGACTCTATCAAAAGCTTGTGATATGTCTAAGAAAGCTGCTGTACAAAATAATTTTTTTTCCAGAGAGAAAGATATTGTATCTACTACCCTATGCAGTTGATGGGTCGTCGAATGCGAAGAGATACTCTCCATGTGTGAGAGTACGGAGCTTTCTCAGGGCTCCGCACACCACCCACAACTTGAGGGGAACACTCAAGTTGTGACCTACGAGCCGCGCCGCGCGACAAGCCTAAGATCGTTGCGGCGGAACTCGTAGGTTTTAACACCGTATGGGGTAATGAAACGCCATTTAATAAGTTAATATTAAAAACTGAATTTATGGTAATAATAATAATAATTTGTCTTAAGCAATAAACATGACAATAATAATGAGAAGTGGCTCCCGCACACAATATTACAATGGCTGAATAATTTCGATATAATAAATAATAATTGTTTTGGCACATGGCAGTTATAGGAACATAATAATAAAGGGGTAAAGAATAATTTGGCACACACGATTAGTGCATTATAATATCAGGTCGGCCCACGAGGCCCGCCATCACCTGTGGTGATAATAATAATAATAATAATAATAATAATAATAATATGGCCACCGTTGGGTTACCGCCTGATATTGCATATGTAGTGAAAAATGATAAATAATAATCTAAAGAAATATACTGTAACAGCCGTAGATGAAAAGGACCTGGGGGGGGGGGATATTATTTTGATACGTTACACTCGAGATGTCGTGTTGAGTTGTGGCCTTTTTGACAGCAGGACGGGTGGGCTGAGTAGCCGCCAACACACACGCGGTTGGGCATCACCCATCGTGCAGCCGAAAACGATACTTGGCCGGAGCTCTGACCACCATTAGGCCCGTGGAGTATACTTAGCCCATCATGTTTTTGGTACAGCCGGTCTTGGAAAAAATTATAATAATATTGACGAGAGCCGGACGTAGTCGAGTCGGGAGCTGCGATTGACAGACGTTGTGTCGGCTCACGACCGTTGGGAAAAAAAAAATAATTTTTTTTCCAGAGAGAAAGATATTGTATCTACTACCCTATGCAGTTGATGGGTCGTCGAATGCGAAGAACGAAAACCAAACTGGTAGTCCGGCGGAACTTTCTTGTCAGAAATTATTGGTAGGAAACGTTTAAGTATAAGTTTTTCTAGAATTTTCGCAAGGAAGGGAAGAAGGCTTGGTCTGTAGGAGTAATAGCCAAAGTGAAATTTTTTTTAAAAGAATCTTAAAGGAGTTGCTATGCTCAATTTCTAAAGGTAATATATTTTACATTTTTGGACCAATATATAAGTATGTGGATTGTGTTAATTTTTTGTGCAAGTAGGTACTTTGATATTACGTATTTGTCTAGTGTTATGTCCCTGTTCAGTTTTACAAATAAGGTTATTTTTAATTATGTAAAGTACCGACGCTTTATAAAATATTTTGTGTGGTATTTTGAGTTTTTTTTTAGAATTTTATTTTGTATTTTGTTTAATGGATCTATAGTTGTATCATACTTACCTTCCCACTTAGAAATACCATTAATTATGGATTTTATTGATGCTTGTTAAATGCTCTAATTGTTTTAATTTCTAAGATGTTTGTTAATTTTTTAAATGCATATATAAGTTTTCTTAATTTATTTGTTACACGTTTTATGTGGTCATTCCATTTTATAAGATTATGATTTATGATACATTTTTATACCTAAATAATTACAATTTTTAACCATTTTTATAAAAGTTTGGCATGTACGTATTATTTTTGATTTAAACACACATTTTCATGTAAACATAGATTTGTTTTAATTGGTTGATTCGAATTAACTATATAATGTAATAATATGTAGGTTTTTTCTAAGTTAAGGAATAAATTATTTTCACATAGCGACTTTTGGATTTTACTCATGTCGGAATGAACACTAGCAAATACTTCATCCCATGACTACACGTTTATACTATTCAGGCCGCTCGGCCTACTAAAACTCTTCTGGTCAGCGCATCTCCCACCAAAAAACAGGCGATACTACGATCAACGACAGCTGCCGATGACTGACATAGCCAATCACGGAACTCACAGCGATCGCCTGAGGGGTCAGCCAGTAAGCGGGCGGCTCAGTCTACGTGCGCGAAAGCGTTTCAATCTTAACCTGCATAGAGTATATATCTGAATACATAGTGATTAGTGCCTAACGGCTACAGACGCAAATCTTGGTTTTAATCAAAAAATAATTTGATATACAACTATACAAGTCTAACGAAAAAAAAATCAATATTTGTAATAAGCGCAGTAAACCAAAGTGATTCGAGAATGCATAAAAATCGCAAAATAGAGAACTCCATTGGGCCATAACTTCGAAACTAAGTCCGATTTTTATAATGGATCATTTAAAAAGACCTTTAGCCAAATATTTCTAAATAATATTTCTCTAGCAGACAATCATTTCTCAAACACAGAAACATTCACAAACTTCCGAATTCGTTAATTATCACGCTAAGGGTCACTTGTACCGTCACGGTTATTCTTCGATTACGCTTAATAAACTGATAACAGATTTTATAACCGGCCGATTAAACTGCGGTTAACTTTAATTGGAGATGGTACAGCTGACCCTTAGCGTAATAACTAAATAAAAAATAGTTCAGAATCTTTTTCACCGATGATTAAATAACTTACTTTTTATGCGAAGGTATTGGACACACGACAAATAATTGTGAAAATAATATTGAAGATAAATCAGAAAGAAACCCCCTACCAAACATAAATGAATCAAATAAGCCAAATATCATCATTCATCACTGATGATCAAACCCTATTAATTAAAAATATCCTTCTTCCCACAAGCCCATCTCTAGGTATACAACTTGATCAAACTGAAACTGATTGGACTAAATATATCGAAGAAACAGAATTTTTCTTACAACCCAAAAACATCTCGAGGAACCGTACTTTACACTAAAATGAAACACATAAACGACGGATCTCTAACTCAGTGGTCTTCTAAATCTCTGAATTCCTCAAATATGTTATTATCATCTGCCACAACCAATGAAGAAAAAATTATCAAGAAACCTAAAATATAATCTCGAATAAACTCATTCGCGGCTCAAAGTTGGCTGAAGGACTATAACCAATCATAGAATATTATACCATTAATAACCTCTTACCAGTCACGTATCTCCAATTTAAATATTACTTAAATAATGTCAATAATAAAGCTATGAATATTCACACACTGATTGAAAATGCAAATATAAACATATCAGCTTTAATGCACCTGATTGATCAAATTCGATGTAAAATAAAAGACAGATAACTTAAGACACGACTAACATAGCTTTCAAATTTGCTTTTCCAAACCCAACCTCTCCAATAAAGTGCAATCCAAATTCAAACACATCTTAATAAAAAATACACACCCAAAAATCACTCAAATCTTTTCTATACTATTTATCAAAAACTTAATCATGGACTCTATTATCCAATGGAATATTTTTGGCCTACAAAAGCACTATACCAAAATACTCGAGCAAAAGTCCTCATCCAACCTATATCCCTATATTTCCAAGAGACTATCGATACGACGATACTACGAATTTTTCAAAAATTGCCAAACAAACCTTCATGTTAGCAGAGGAGTTGAAATTTTGTCAATAATCTCATCGAAAGCACGGAAATTCATACTCAATCTCCACTAAAAGTTAGAGTTTTCTCTATACTCCTCAATACTTCATTATGCATTCGTAATATTTATCTACCAGAAAGTACCATTCTAACACTAAATTATTTCAATGATATCATCAAACAATTACCCAAACTTTTTCTTTTTCTCGGTGACTTTAACAGCCGTAAACAAATCTGGGGATCTCATAACATGGATCAAAGAGGTAAAACTATGGAAAAATTTATAGACAACGAACAACTAACATTATTAAGCATTGTAAAATATACCTTTCACGACGAGACTCATAATTCTCTTTCAACTATTGATCTCACAATAACAAATAGTACATTTGCACTCAAAACCGGATGGAATGTACTTAAAAGAACGCTATACCCGCATGTGTTGTCTCCGTCTAACAAGAGCGTAACATATCAAATTGTACGTTCATCAGATCACTTTAGTAGATCATTACCTATGAGTATTTAAAAATTGTAAATTGTTTGTAAAACTTAAAATACTCATAACTCTTTAAAATTGAAATATTATAAAAAGCCCATGAGTAGCCCTCTGTAGTAATCTTACCTTTAATTTTAATAAGAGGTCAATTCACTCTAATTTTTAAGTGAACTGAGCTAAACGTGATCTGCTGAACTTAAAATTTGATAAGTGGCGCTCTTGTAAGACGGAAACAACACATGCGGGCGTATCTTAATAGATATAGGAATGGGCTAATTTCCATAGAAATTCTAGAACAATCACTTTTAATACCTCCACTCGTCTGTTGGAACTTAAGAAATCCCAATTGGAAACTTTAACAAGACATTTTAAACCAAGTACTTATTGATCACCCAGTCAATCTAAGAAATGCAACTAATCAATCCGAAATAAATTCAATGATCAACAAATTTTCTAAAATTAAATATTTGAATCCAAGTCTTTCTTTATCACTTTCTCACTCAGACCTGGGGAGCTGACACAAAATTCCTTTTAAACATATATAAATCTTTAATACTGTCAAAAATAAATTATGGGTTTATTATTTATAGCACAGCTAAAGAAAATCTACTCAAAATATTAGATCCAATCCATCATGATGGAGCAATAGGAGCATTTAGAACAAACCCCATTGATAACGTTTTATGTTATTCCGGAGAATTACCTCTCACACTCCTAAGAAAAAGATATACTCAACTATGGCATCAAAAGGAAAAGCACTCCTAACCATATAGGTTATAACCACATATTCAACAACCAAAATACAAATCCAACCAACATGATCAGGAAACAAATACTCACCATCTATATATGATACCTTCTCCATCTTGTGCAACAAGTTCAAAATCCAAACATCTATCAAAAATAAAAAAACATTCTAAAAATATCACACCGAAAATATATATATTTTAAAATTTGATTTTCATGATTTTGTAGAGAGTTAAATGTCGGACACTTGTTTCTAGAGCAAGGAGCCATTATGTGATTATTGGGATTTGAATTGCCCAATTTTGTTTATTGTAATAATGACTATTATCATGCGTTCTTAAAAGTCCCTACATCCGTAGTGATCATGCATAGTCAATCTACCAACTGAATGTAATTTAAGTTATTGAACTCGTACGATTTATGTCGTTCCGTGGTTCTCCCAATCTTACTTGATGAGGATGAGGAGACGTGACACGCAGGTATTCGTAATGAGTCAATATAAAATGAGCTAGATATATAATTAAACCTATATACGAGGATAAATGGAACAGATGCAGTTTGGTTTTCCTTGCCATTTTGAATTTTTTATCGAAACTTATGTAACTATCGTCGAGTTAAGAACGATGGTGTAATCAGAAACTATTGGTCAAACTTCATTTTGAAATGATTGCGAAAAAGCTGTCAAATTTTGGATTTATCAAAAAATTACTTACTAGTACTTACTTAGTCCAAAAATATTAAAAGTTAATGTTTTTGAATTGTTTTCATTATTTCACTTTTCTACGATTAAAACGATGGTGCAATCAGAATTCATACATCATGATTATTTTAAAAGTAATGGGAAGAATAATTGAGAATTATCACAGAATAAACATATCATTATAATACGTATATTTTTATGATCATTACTATAAACTATAATATGACACATATCGTCTCCGGTCAGAAAATTCGAGGTCTTCCAAACCTCTCGATTGAGTTCTCGGGCTAACCTATGTCTAATCTATGTGGTGAGAAAGTTAGAGAACAACAAATAGTAGGTTATACACCTACCAGCTCAGGTCGTCCAACTAAACGGATCTCTCGGTTAGGTGCTTTCCCCCCCTCCCAAACCCCTAGGGACTCAAAAAAACTCACTTTTAGGTGAGACACGTTTTCCTGTCTGAAAACTTGAGATCTTCTGGATCTTTCGGACCTTGGTGGGGGCTCGTCCTGTGCGTTTTCCTATATAGTGGGAAAATTATGGTATAACAAGTAGAAGGTACTCGGTTGGATAGATTTTTTATTATACACACATACCATGTACAGTTATGTTGTTTAGAGTAACATTCAAAAACAAAATCGATTTTTTTTAAAAACCAAACTTTGGTTGAAATCTGAGTTTTTCCTTAATTTTTGTATGTTATTCTTGCCACTTTTGAAAACTATTGAGATTTTTTTACTTTTGACCCCCCCCAAAATACCAACTAGATTCATTTTCTTACTAGAAAAGATACTGTTGAAGAAAATTGAAGCATTTTTACTGCTCCAAAAGGTGATGGCAGACACAAAAATAAAATAAAAAATACACATCAATATAAAATCAAAACATTCATCGCTCCTCTCGGAATCTAATGTTATATTTCTGCATAAAGCGGTTGCTATATAGCGGTCATTGGACCTGCGCCCGATGAATAATTAATGAGTTGTGTGTTTTAAAATGATAAATTTCATTCGATATTTTATGAAATATAATATTAAGAAACATGTTTCCTTTGTGACAACTCGAAGTAAATTCCGCTCTGTCATGTTGTTGAGTAATTTCTGGTTAAAAATGTTTAATATTTACAATGTAAAAACGATCATCCTGTCATTTTGTCGCTCACCCAACCCGTCAATGTTAAATTGATCCAGCACAGATAAAATTAATATTGGTACCTACTATTATTACCTTCTGACATTGTAAAATATACTTACGAAGCTGAAGTGTAATAAATTGTGTTGGAAATAATTTTGGCATTTGTTGCTGCGACATAGTTTTAGAATGCGCGAAAGTAAACACGAAATTCCAATGGCGCGTAAACAATGATTGCATTTTTCAGCACAAATATTACACATTTTAGATTGCTTTTACATTCTGGTTGCCATAGATTAAAATTAATTTTTTTAATGTATTTTATTTTACTGGGGAGATGTTGCCAATAGTGTATTCCTATTTTCGTATTTTACCCACAGAATAGATTTCATTTTGCCTATAAGTAAGTTATAGTTTTTACCTGTCGTAACATTTTATGTTCACATTATAGGTTTGTGTCTTGTGTAACCATATAGAATAACTACCAGACAACACTTTTCCAGTGATATATACATTTTCTCCCTACTATGTACATAGGCGCAGAAATAGGTGCGATGAAAAAGTCATTACGTATTAAAATAGTATTAGCAAATAAAAATAGTAAATTATAATTTCTTAAAATTTGAATACTAAAGGACAATGTGCTTATCAAAATATGATCTATAAGGAGGATTAAAATTCAAAAAATGATCACTCTAGTCATTAGAAATGTCTTTAACTATAAAAACTATACTGTTTGTGTTAAAAAAAGTGTTTATTAGTTTTAATAAAAAATATATAAAATTGAAAAACATCTATCCCGCAGTTTATATGCAAATACACATACTTTAATGAAATTTAGTTAAAATTACGATACCAAACTGTTTTATTTCTTTAAAAAATAAAGTCATCATGAGGTAAATTTATGTGTTCAATTTGTTTAAACTCATTGAGTAAAATATTAGACACTAGTAAGTTGTGACTTGTTGACTATCGCTATTTCAACTACGCCCGTAAACTGCAGGTGTGGGATGTTCTATTATTTATTATGGAGTACATATTGCCATATTGGTATACAAATTATGACATGTTACTGGTTAAACTCGATTATACCTATTGGCATTTATTTAGATAAATACTTAAAAAGTTAAAAGCTTAAAAATATATAGAATATGGGCGCACTATATCCTACATAGGTCTATATTGGTATGACTAACTTTTTAATATTTCATCTTATGAATCCCACTTTTTTACTGTAAATTATTTAGCGGATAATTTTTTTGAGAATTTTGATGCACTGAAATCAAAATTCGAACGAGTAGTTTTCTATTTATTACATATTTTGTGCTAAGGATAATATTGCTTATAATAGGAAAGAAGGATATGCTTATACAGTATACATTGACACATTGTTATCAATAGTCTATAGTCCTATAGACTCTATACACATAATATAAAATAATACGTCATTTTATATTTATTTGGTCAAACACTTAGGTAAAAAGCAAGTAAAATCCTTCGTGATTTATTTAGTTATTTTTCTTATTCCATGTGTAGAACTGTATAAGCAATTAGCATATCCCTATTATGAACTATTATCCTTAGTAATAATTGTCCAATAACTGGGAAACCACATGTTCGAATTTTGATTTCGATACATCAAAATTCTCAAAAAAATTACCCGCTAAATAATTTAAAGAAAAAAAGTGTATTTGAAAAACAAAGGTTCGTATAGCCACAGGACACTCCTTAAGTGGCACAACAAATCTCAAGAATATGAAAATGTGGTCTTTGAGACTTAGGTATATTTAAAAATTCCAAAAATCAGATTTTGAAAAACTTAATTATTAAAGATAAAAAGGGGTGAACATGCTTGTTGGATCACCCTGTATAATTTAATAGTAATTACATTCAATAGAGACACTTTTAAATCACCTAGTTATTTAAATGAATAGGCTGAAAACTTTAAACTATAGGTAGGTATATAGTTAAAGTACGAATAATAATGTACTCTATATATAATTTACTAATTCTATTACGCTAATGTACTCACTGCTGTGTCATAGTATTTATATATTCCTACCTATCTTTCATTATTTTAAAATGTCATTTATATTAATTACTTAAGTTGTCAAGTACTTAAGTCTAACTGTCTAAGTTTTATACCTGCCCATATAATACGGAGTTATTTTATTATTCATATAATTATAATCATTGCCGTTCATTGTTGCATGTTTGTTATTGTTTATCTTGCATCTTGTTTTAATTATGTTAATGAATTCACGACCATTAAAATTATTCAACTCCTATATTGCCATTTCTTTTTTTAAAATTTTTATTCAGCACGGACATAGTTTAAAGTTGTTTGTTGACCATCATGGATGATGGAAATCGTTCCTCCAACGTGTTCAACATTTTTCTCATCGGCATGTTCGACACAATTCAAAAATGTTTTATTGGTAATTATATATATTACTTATCTCGTAAGCTAAGGTATAGTAGGCACGGCAGGTTTTTTTATTCAAGTATAACAACATATATTTCCTAAAATAAAATAAAAGCATACCGACGTATAATCGTAAAACACAATAACGAATTTAAATTTTTTTATAAAAAAACTATTTAGTATTTGGAAAACCTATGCAATTGCACCGAAATCATTAATTTTTACATCTGCAGACTGCAACTAGTACAATTTAGTACAGAATGTATATCTACATTCAAATTTACTAGATTTAAATTTATATTAATTTTGATTTCAGAACAACTAAATTATAATGGAACTTATAAGTTTAACACAAGTTGTACAAAAGAAATGCAGTGTGATAATACAGCGATGTTCTGCAATTTAACAACACTCCGATGCCAGTGTGCTGAGTAATTTGAAACTATTATTGAATAAATACAAATAGGTATAACAATAAAAGGTAAAAAGCCCAATAAAAAAAAGTAAATTATTGTTATTACATACACAATATTAATTTAGGCACGATGATAATAAAATTATAATGATGATTATTTTACTATTTAATTGTATTTTTGATAAGGATTAAATTAAAAAGAACCCTATTAATTATCATGTACTATTTTAATTTTTACCTAATCAAAATCAGTGGCGAAGCCAGGGGGGAGGTTGAGGGGGGCTGCACCCCCCCCCCCGAAATGTTAATAAAATTTAAAAATTATTTT
This sequence comes from Myzus persicae, assembly GCF_001856785.1. Taxonomy (NCBI): domain Eukaryota; kingdom Metazoa; phylum Arthropoda; class Insecta; order Hemiptera; family Aphididae; genus Myzus; species Myzus persicae. Next base: position 232,160 of record NW_019103267.1, on the reverse strand, counting down.
AATGGTCTATGCCATAGACTCTATGGTATTCGATCAAAAACTAAACCACCGCTGTGTAAAAAATTGATCAGCCCCCCCCCCCGAAAAAAAATCCTGGCTACGCCACTGATCAAAATGTATGATTTTTAACCAAAAATAGCGTTTTTTTCTTCTTATAGTTTACACAAAATGGGCTTTTTACATTATTATGTCTTATACCTTCGTAATTATTTACACAATAGTGAATAGATTATATACAATTTAAACGCATTTAAATTATTTTATGTGAACAGATTTCACTTTTGGAATGAAACTGTTGGAATATGTGAATTTCAGCATAAACGTCTGACTAAATGGTTAAAAGACAACGGAACAGATAGTATCAAATATATAAGTAAGCATTATGTTAATTTTTTTTAATTTTTTCAAGTCCGTTGCACTCAAATATACCAGATCGGTGAGCTAGGAGCCCCAGCCCTATCCAGAGCCCGTATACCCAAAAAATTGTATATTGTTAAAAATAAAGTTACAAAAAAAAACAAATAATAATATGGAAAGTTTTTTGAAAATTATTAACCCCCCCCCCCTTCCCCATCATGTCTCTGGACTCTGGAGCTGACCCTGAAATATACAATACACATTTAATACTAAAACCTTATAGTAATATTATGTATAAAGTAATAAATTATAAATAACGTTAAAAAGAACATAACGGATTTTTCAAGAAGGAACTTTTACAAATAATTGTTTTATTTTTTTTAGCGGAAATAGCCGAAGCCCCATTTGTATCAAGATATAATATACCTTTGTCTGTAACAGCCGTAATGATTCTAGGTTGCATATGCTTCTTGTTTTGTGCAGCTTACGTCTGTTATGGTCGAAATGAAGTTGATGGAGACAAAAGTTTGTCCGCAGCATTATTTAAGCAAAACCAACAGTCATGTAAAATCCAAACGTCTATTATAGACAACTTTTGATAACACAGTTATGTATGGACGTAATAATAGTTAAATACATATTATTTGACATGAATATAATAATTTAATACGTTGACATTTTACCAACATTAAAAATTTATTTTAGAAAAAATAGTTTACAAAATGATACCTATATAAAGTCTTTTTTAAGGAATAGATATCTTAAAACTCCAATGTTTAAAAAAAATATTGCTTTTCCATGCAATTTAAATTAATTATTATTATAAATGATATTTTATTAGTCTTTTTGTACTCAATTATCTTAATCTTGTTTGTCATTAATTTCATCTCCATTCTGATTGGGTAAAATAGTCGATTGCTGTTCATCAACACTACCATCTTCAGTTTTTGACTTTGGTCTTGGCTTCTGTCGTTCTGATTTTTTTCGCGGATTTTTGATGAACTTATTAATCACAGGCTCTTTGCTCTGAATCTGAGTGCAATCAGCTATAAGGTGGTTTGGATCCTTACAACTATGACAGCGTTTTGGCTGAGGACTCAATGTGCATTTGGCAGCAATATGATTGGCAAAATCTCCACAGTTGTAACATCTAATAAAAATAATAAAAATACATTTATAATACATTTTACATTTTAGAAGTTAATGAAACCTACCTCAATTTTTTTTGAGGAAATACTTTTTTTGATCCCTTACAATATTGACCCCTTGGTCCAGTTACAAGAGTAGCTTCTAAACCCTTATCTGATTCATGACATGTAAACTCCACGTGTTCGTTCTCCCTAAGAGATCTAAATCCGTCTTTTTTAATTACTCTCTAAAAAAAAAAACAACATTGAGGTATAATGGTATAAAGTCAACGTGATAAGACGTTTATTAAACACGGTATAGTGCATTTTATTATACCTGATGAACAAAAACATCTTTACCACCGTCGTCAGGAGTAACAAATCCGAATCCTTTTTTTGAGTTAAACCATTTGCAGATCCCTTGGCGAACACCTTCAGGTAGTTCTTCATTTTCCGGTCTTAAGTTTTCAGCATCATTGGATGAGAGACTATCATTTCCATTTTTGTTCGGTTTTTCATTTGTTTCCACGGAATCTTTGAGGTGATAAAATTTGGATTTAACTGTATCGTCCTCGGAGTGTACTAAATTTTTAAAGAAAATGTATTAGTTATATTTGTTTATTACAAACAAAAATAGGTTTTTATATTCATATTCATATAATTTATTTTATTTTAAACACTATAATGTACAATGTGTTCTGCGAAGAAGTTACCAGCCAGTCACATGATACTATACCTTAAGTTATGGGCAATTCAACTTTTTTTAACAAAACCAAACCTACCGCACATTTGTTAAAGTACTTTCAAAACTTTTCAATTTTTTACCACTGTTTTTTTTTTATTATTAATTAAAAGCTTTTTTATAGTGCTTATATTAACTAACATACACAATCAAACCAGAAATGAACCAACCAATTATTTTTATTAAATTAAAAAAGGTAAAAAAAAATTAGCATTTTTAAAAGGAAATCCGGTAAAACTCCAAATAACTACAGTTACCCTAATTTACTAATTTTATACTTATTTTATTACTAAACAGAATTCAAATTTTTTAATTATCATATGACGCTAGCCGGTTACACTATTTCACGGCGGGACACAATAGACCCATAGAAGGTAATTATAATGTATATTTTTTCTATAGTTGTATACTAGCTATAAATTCGGTAATATCATTATCCAAAGGGATATTTTGTTTTTAATTTATTAACTGTTTAAAAGTTATAGTGGTTATAGAATTGTAGGTACCTACATATTTTGCACCTATGCATAATTTGTATACACCATAACTTGACCAGTTGAATATTATATGGATTACATTTTAAATTTAAAACTTGACAACTCACACAATAATACGTCAACAAAGTAATAAAAATATTATTACGAATTTATGAACATCGATCAATATTAATGTCATAACAAGTTAAACATAAGTATAAGTAGTAACTAGTAGCCAATAGGTATTTATAGTACAATATGTTTCGAATTCATATAATTGATATAATGATAGTCAAATAAAAAAAATAAGGTAAGTATGTAATACTCTGCTGTACTTTAAGTGTTTATAGAGAGTCACTGTAATGGTTGTGTTCAATTTGAGTTCATTGATATGAAATCATTGTATAAGAAAAACGATTTTGTGCGAAGTCCGTTAAACCAACTAAGTAGGTATATTTTATTATATTAATACGACTAAAGTAATTTATTTTACCTACAGACCTAGGTTCAATTAATTTCTGTCCAAAATGTCATTTTGTGTATAAAAAATAATTATATACTCGTACTCCAAAAGTTTCGTAGGTATAATAATTTTTAAATTACAGCAACTACAACTACAACTTATAATGGACATTGTAATACATTTTTCGAATTTTTTGACGTAGCAAAAATTTTTTTATCGACATTAACTTTAAAAATACTTATCAAAATCCAAATTTTCATATGCATATAAATAGCTCGATATATCTAGAGCCTTATATAAACATTCAGTGAAAATTTCATGTAGGCATCTACAGTAATAATTTTCTTTAGAGATACACCAAAAACCAAAATCAATTTTGAGATCAAAATAATGATCCTTTGAATGCAACAGCCAACAAGAATATTCACTTCCCTCGTAAAAGATACTGAAATTGAAAATCGAAGCATTTTTTTCGACTAGGTGATTATTGTGTACACAAACACAAAAAATTAAAAAAACACCCACACACATCTTTGTTAAATCAATCCACTCAACGCTCAGAATCTAATACCAATCAAACCTGACAATCTATTAAATTGTAGCTCATACGATATTTATATATGTGTACTTACGGTTTACCTATTATTAGCTATTGGAGTGAGGCTAATGTAGACACAGTAACTAATAACAACTATACACCGGATGTAAATGTATTATTTAATAATATAATAATGTGTACAATGTTCTAATTTGTATAGTTTATATTATTATGTTTATCATAATAAATGTTATGTTTCATTCATAGATAAAGTAAAAAAAAAAACACAGATTATTGAAGAAACGCACGTTACATATGCATAATATATTATAATAATATACACATGCGTGTATACTGTATATAAATTTCCAGCGCTTGACTATTAGTCAATGAAATATACAAACTACGATGTAGAATTGTAGACTATATAATACCACCATATGACATGTGCAACAAAACGTGTGATGATGAATTACTATGATATACGTAATATAGTAATAACTAATAAGAACATTATTTAGTCACGTCATTTCGTCCAATGCCCGCCGCTGTACAAACGGATCCGGTTTCAGAAACAATACGTTTAAATAATACAACAGAAGAACGAAGATTTGGATGTAGTGCAAGGATACTTCGTAATGCGTATAATTACTATACACGGTGATTATTTTAACAGCAAATACTCATTATCTCGAACTTTTTTTTGTACCTATATTTTTTTGAAGTCGATAGTTGATAAAAAACAATGTTTTTGAAAAAAAATAATATTTGAATAAAAATAAGAATATTTCCCAAGCATTTTATTTTGATGTACACAATTGTGTAAAGTTAGTGAAATAATATCAACTTATAACTATTTTTGCGCTTAGCGGAGTGGCAAAGAAGTTACTAGAATACCTTGCAAAATGTTGGTCTATTATGGTTTTATGTTATAAGTATAACTACCCAAATACTAGATCGAAACTTGATTTCCTTATACATAACAATACTCAGAATTATATTGCGCACATAGGAAAATAAAAATGAAAATTTCAAATTTGTTATGTATGTTGCCATTCAAAAAAGGATAAGCCTTAAAAAAATACTTTCCCAAACTTAAATAATTAGGGTTAACTTATAAAAGAATCACTAGTATTATAATGCTCGAGTAATTTAACTCGTATAAATCTGCATTTTTACATCACTGCACGTCATAGTCACTATATATATACATAATATTATGGTAAACATAAAAATTAAATATAGACGTTCAAAGTGTATACACGTGACATTAATTTTGTAGTGTTTTTATATGACTTGCCTCAAGGTCAGAGCATACGAGAAATGTGTAGTTTCATCAATGGATTTACATTTTGGAAAGTTTCATAAATAATAACATTCAACAATAAAATAATTAATAATATGTTATATTATTATAATATCTTATGTGTACGTACTAGGCAGATACTAGATACGTGTTTTCATTAGATGTAACATGTATAAGAAAGAAAGACTGTACCGTTTAAGACGAGGTTGAAAATATGTTCCACCTGAAACTAAAATAGTGCATTTTTTACAGTTCAAAGTGTGGTATACAAATTTAATAGGGCGTAATTCGAATTTCCTAAGTGTTATAAATATAAATAAGCTCATTGGACACTGGACAAGATTAACAAAACAATGTTAGTTTAACAAACTTTATTTCATTTTAATGTATAACTGTCACAAATTATTTTATGATTAACCATTACCAATTGGGTTGATTCTAATTATTTAAATTATTTACCTCCGGTTGTGAAAAATAAGTGTTTTTTTTGTTAAAAACGTAACATCCAACAAGACAATAAGAAATAGCCGGGAGCATTACAAAATTGATATCATGACGTAAGTTGTAAGGCCTATGGAAGATTTTGAAATGTATTAAAATATGTATACATAATTTTAGCACTCCCTAAAATTTAGCTCTATTTGAGCCTATATATAGGCCTCAATATAAAGCCCCTATATAGACTAAAAGATACAAGAATTTAATTTATCTCAGTTTAAAATAGTCGGGAACCCGGAGACAAACCATTATTCACGGATAATTATAATTTCGATTAATCGGTCTACACTATACATTCAAAAACACACAGACTTCGCAGAGTATTCACCGAACACCGAGCATTTTCAGAAACATTAAATATATAATTTAAACTTATATTATTGACAACAAGCTTCAAATAAATTCCGGGATATACTGTGAAACATTAATTAATCAACATTTTCTGTTTTACGAAATATTTTTGAGACCAAACCAAGTAGGCAAGATCTAAATTTGTTTAATTCTATTAAACGTATTTCTCCATAGTACGAATTTGTTTATCGCCCATGATACTTCATACGTTGTAATATACTAATATGTAAGTTTCAATGTATTATAAAATAAGACCTTAGGGTTAGGAGGAATAGCGGAAAAAAGCCCAAAACAACATAAAAATATCGATTATCGACACATGTATACATAATATACATATGATTATACATTTTTTTATATTGAGTTATTAGGAAGTTAATGATATAAATATATAATACAGAATCTACAGTCAAAAAACATCAATCTTAGGTGTATATGAATATTAGGTACTACATTTATACAAAAATGATACAATCATAAAAATAATAATATAATAACTCAATACAAAATATGCGGTACCTAAATCCTATAATATTAGGGTATTTGGACGTTTTCCCCCTGTGCATTTCCCCCCTAGTCAATTTTAGCGGCACTAGACGTCCCCCCAACAGAGACATTTCCTACCTGAATTAATATACATATTTTTTTTACACATAATAATAGGTCAGAAAATAAGTTCTTTGGTTTTACCAGAAATATGCAATCATTATATCGATATCGGCATCTATTGACTATTGTCATTTACGTTTTTATTGAAGCTTTGATGCAGCTCAAGAGCTCAGATGAGCTACTAAAGTGCATCAATAAACATTTTAAATTATAGAGCAGAAGCTTTTCGTTATAATTTAGGTAAAGGCAACAGGTTAAAAAAGTTATAAGAAAGTTTTTCAAATTATGATATTTCAAATTTTTTAATTTCCGTAAGCTATATTACCAGATTACAAAATATAAGTAAGTAAATATAATATAATATATTACTTGTATTATTTAATCATATCTAATTTGTTTAAGTATTTATAATATGTATTTGTATACTGTTTAATATTTTTAATAATTGAATTTGTATTGGTATTTGGCAAATAGCAAGTGTTATTATGACGTACTATTGAATTATATTTATATATTAATTTAATAGAATTATATTGAACAAATTTATTTGCATTGTATGTTATTATTCTTTTTTAGTATTTTTATTTTGTGTCCGGGGGTAATTTTTCCTGTTCGGGAGACAAACGTCCATTTATCGGGGGTGGAAAGGCACGGGGGAGGGGTAAACGTCCTAGATTCTAATATTGGTTCGTTGCTCAAGTTTAATATAAGATTAATGGATACACACCAATGAACCTACTATCTTTTTAGTTTTTTTTTATTCTTCATCTTAGTAACATCAGCTACCAGCCCCTTAGTTATTATTATTATCTGTTATTTATATTATGCACTATAATGTTGTATTAACTAAGTCTTAACTTATTACATTATGCTTTTTCGAATTATAATCAACGAAATATTTTTTAAATACAAAATAGTACAGTTGTAGGCACTCGCGTGGACTTTTATTTGTATGGGCTTTTTTCCATGGGCTTTATTTCCACCTACCCCTTAAGAACCTCTTAAAATAAGAAAAAACCGATAGCTTATAATTACATATAGGTATATTACTCTAGCTAATTAGAAAATCTCCATAAATCAAACTAAAAGCTTGATTCTCTGGAGAAATCTCTATAATTTGAAAAAACAAGTGTATTTTAGAACTAATAAAGTGTGAGACGGAGGTAGACCATGCTCAACAATTTGAATAATTTTGCCCAAAAATTCTATAACTTTAATTTATTAATTGTATCAAAAGTTATGGTACAACCGAGTACGGCATGATCGTATTCAGAAAAAAAAAAAAAATAAAAATAAAAATTTTATAAAATTTTAAATTGTAGCATCGAAAAATAAAGACGTAGATGGTTATTGCCCAGGTTGTTGGAATAATGATTTGAGTAAATTGTCCAATAATGCGTTTATTGATTTTACTTTTTAATCTATTCTACTGCCCACCTCCCAAATTGTAGTACTTGGATGAGTCATTGCTCCGCGCAGTACCTAACATCTTAGCTCTCACATCTAAGTCCATTTCTAGTTACACATATACCTGACACCTATTATGTAATATTTTTCAAGTAGAATATTTAAATTTTTAATCTTCAAATTGAATACAATTTTATTTAAACGTAAACTATGATAAACCATGTGGTGTTTAACCATTTCAAATTGTGTTAATTCTATTTATCTAAATTATACGTCAGCCGTGAAAGAACGTTGTGCTACGTCGTTCAAAAGCAACGTCCTACCAGAGATCGCTGGCGCGTTACACGAATGTGTAGAATTCAGAACAAATCGCGTCTTTTATTCCATCCTGCAAACGCGCACGCACAAAATCCGTATACAAACAAATAGTACAGACTATATTATTGTTGTGTACTGCCTATAAACCGGCCTATACTGCAGGATATTATAATAATATAATGGTAGTATGTACCTACTCTGGCTACCTACAATACACGTCAACGTCGCACAGCATTATTCGAAATCGAATATAATCGAAAAAGGTCGATATATATTTATGAAAAAAAAAAATTTTATTTTCACATGTGGTATGGCCATACCCTAGGTATGAGTGAAATATATTGAAGAAGGTTTTGGCAACGTGGCACTGGAACACGAAGACCGTACATAATAATATATACCTACATATAATTCTGTGTATAGGTATACGTTTAAAACACGAACCATCTGCATTTTGCCATCCCGTTTACCTGCACGGCTCTGATTTTCTACCCTTAACAGTCGGCGGCGCAAACCCTTAGGAAGGAGAAAAACATTTTTAGAAACGCGCCAGCTGCAACACACTTCTATACATATTTCTTGCGCACAGACATCGGCGGGTATAATATATAATATACATGTACATACATAAAACGGACTATACATATTATATTATACATAGTATACGATGTGATCTTCGATATCTCAGTTACTATCGGCTATATATATATAATACTTTTGTCCATATATTACATATATACATGTTTGGTTATATATACAACCAAACGTCACGTTACCGTTTTTCTTTTATTGTTGGCGTTCTATAATTTATTGTCACCTGCCTAAAATAAAAATCTACCCCTACAATAACCCCGCCTTTGATACATATATTTACACTAACATGCGTTGCATTTTATCTTTGGATGTAGCGTTTTCTTAAAGACTAGTAGTACTACCAATGTTGAAAATAGTGTTATTAACATAATATACTATCGTACAATATTCAACGAAATAAATATTATGTTCGGTATGAAAATTATTATGAGTCACTATTCATATTGGACCAGGGCCGGATTAAGAGTTTCGGCACTTCTATATTTTCCAATATCAATCTTTACATGACGCAGGATTAATATTTTTGCGTTATTTAAAATTGATCACATGTGTGGATATCAAAGATTAAATAATTGGGATTTAGGGCTTATAAACATTAATTTACCCATAATTATACGGTTCTTAAGCAACGCAATACGCGTATGCATCTACCATGTGAAATAATACGCCAGAAAGACAAATCGTCTGTTAACATAATATTATGGGTACTACTTATTAAGTGTATTCTTCAGTAACACGGATAACGGATTATTTTATTATATTTTTTTTATAGTGTATTTACATATAGGTACGTGCACTGTGCACACTGCAGTGTTATATATTAAGTATTAACGTATTCTCAACAGCGACCCTAATTAAAGACTATACTCGGCTGGATATCAAAATGTTACAAAGGACAATTTACAATTTAATTTTTAGGTATACGGTATACATTATACTATTATAGTCAAACATGTGCCTGTGCGAGGAATGTATTATTACTATTATAAAGACGTGATGAACTTATATTTTAAATTTGAAATACGTAAAATATAGAAATATGGAAAATATTTGTATCAAACACAATGAAACGTATTAGGCACACATAATATTATACTATAGGCACGATCGTAAATTCGTATTAAAAGACGGAGTGTCGAGAATACGAGAAGCACCTGCAATCTGTACAGTATATTATATTATATAACCTTAAAGTATAAGTGGTGTTTTATAAATGCATTTATCTTAAGTATATGTTTTTGGATTACACATTTTAATCGTGATTATAAAGAGTATAGACCAATACTCAACAGTTTACTTTATATAATATAATTATAACTAAATAAGGATTTACCGATCGCATTTCACCATATAAAATAAAACGATATTCATTATATTGTACAGTATTATATATTATGTAAGAATACACATAACCATAAATAAATATGTACCTATATATCATAATATAAATTAAAATAACACGTAATAGCGGAATATCTAGAACAACTAGAACCATCAAAACAGAAAATGTATAATATAGAGGTACCTACTATTCAAATATTCAATGATAATATTTTGTTATTGACACTTGCATTTATGATAAGATAAAAATGCAATCGCCGGATTTATAATGCCGAAAGAACTCTAGATTCTGTCGTAAACAAACAGCCTAAAAATAGCTTATTGCGCCGTTTTGAAAACTGCGCCTTGACTGTAAACCAATCGTGCTTAGTGCTTACTAGTGGTTAGTAGTCTGTAGTTTAGCATACATATTATCTGCATATCGCGACTGGTAAAACTATAATATACCCATTTCCTGTGAACGTACAACTTACCTATAGATATAAAAAGTGAATAATAATTGTTACTAAATACTAAGTAAACTTTGATATTATAATATTTTTCAAACTTGAAACGAACGCTTCGTCGTCGTAGGTAATTGAGTTATTCGGTATATACGTACTATAAATAAGTAATTATAAACCGGCTAAGTACGTCGACTAAACATGATAGTATATAATATGCGATTGTATGCAATGTACATCAATGTTATTTAATTTCGTTAAAAACGTAGGTACATACGCCCCGTTTGTTTGTTTTTTCGTCTGAGACGTGAAGTCACAAACCCAGTAACCTATCTACAATGACTCACCACCGTTGGAAGGCGCCGTCGAGAGTTGATTGTTTTCGGTATTGTTTTCACTCATTTCGGTGCAGGTTCGACGCAATCAGCACCTGCAAGAAAAACACACGAATCAAGAAAACAATACATTATTATAATATTACGAACGCGTTATATAAAGGCATTTTAAGTGTAGGTGCAGGTAAATGAGTATATTATGTTTAGGTGCGAGGGACGAGATACCACACTACGGTGAGTGAGATGTATATGTACATAGACCACACGTAGGTAGATCTCAGATTTACAAACGTTTATAGTCGGGTATTATCTATGATCGCACATAAAACCATATAAAAAACATCGAAGGCTGTACGTTTTATTGTGCTGTCAGTGGCTGCGGGAAAAACGAGAAAAATCACTTTACGGGTCACGGTGTCGCACTGATACAACCGATAGAAAATAACCACCAGCCGACGATAAACAGCGAACACGCGTGTGGTTTTTTACCAAATACCCATGATACGCCTAAAATGAATATAGCTAGGTAATATGCATAACTTTATGTGAGCTTGTTTCTCCCTACGTAGTCGGATATTTTACACCCACAAATATATATATATAATAAATATTTGAAAGCGATCGATGAACGTATCTCATTATCGACGCGATATATTATCATTGGTTGTATTATAATTAGTATTATTATTAATTACCCGATATAATGTTGTTAATAGTATTAACGGTCGTCCGTTATGGTGCCCGCTCAACTTTATGGCGGTGGAAGCGAAGAGAATAAAAAAAAGGTCCGTCGGATACACACTCGTGTCACAGTAATTAAATAATGTATTAAAAGTCACGGTCGCGATAATATTGTGTATTTATGTATGACGCATTGAAGTCACAGTTAAACACTATAAATGTATTGAAAAATGTATGGTGGTGCGCGTGCGAGGTACTCGTGAGTTGCGTGCGCGCGCGAATATGTGCGTTCGTGTACTGCACCGAGGCCTGATGCACGTTTTCGTCGTTCTGCTGGTTCGTCTGGTGGCGGCGGCGGTGGTGACGGCGGCGGCGGTGGTATGGTAAAAATGTTGTGGCCTCCACGAAAAACGCGTCGTGTTAGGTTAGGGTGCGTGCGCGCGCGCCACTCGGGGTGGCGTATAATAATATAATACAATATAATAATATTATACGTGACGCGTAAATGGTAATATATATATTATATTATGGTATTGTGCGGCGTGCGAAGGACGGGGCATTTTTCCCGGAGAGAGTGTGGGGAGGCGAGAGAACCGGCGCGGCGTATCCCCCAACCGAAAAATGGACGGCCACTGCGCATGTGCGCCGAACCGTAAATCACTCCCATCCGGCGGGGGCCGGTCGCAGCAGCAGCAGCAACATCAGCAGCAGCAGCAGCAGCATTTCTATATGGCATGATATATACTAAATTATATACATATACGTTCATATATATATATATATATCGCGTTGTTATTTATAATAGCCGTAATAATATTATATATTACGTATATATATATATATGTACGCGTGTAAGGACAACGCGGTGGTGGTGCTTGCGGGGTGCTGTCACACCGGAGCCGGTCGCCGGGTCGCCGCTGGAAATCGTGCAGAACCGGCGTCCGTTACCGCCGCGTATTATATGCGCACTGTCGGCGACTTGGCGTCGCGCGCGCCGGTTTCTGTATACCTGCCTACGGTTTAGACGCTATTATTTTCCCTCCCATTTTCGTTCACAAGATTCGTCGCGCCGTCCGTCCCATACGTGGCAGTCGCCGTGCACGCAGGCTACGCACGATGTTCTTTTCCCGCGCCGACGCCGCCGCCGCCGCCGCGTCCATCCCTCTTTCCCGCCACCGCCGCTCGCACCCACCCCCCGGCACACGGCGTTGTGCACGAGCAGCGTGTCCTAGGTTAGGGAGAGTAGGTGTGCACACGAGGACGGGTAGGGGGAAATGGAGGAGGACTACGCGACAATACGAATAATATTCGACGAGCCGAACCGACCGGAGACCGAACACGCGATGTGCGGGCACATGATATTCCCGACGAGAGATTTCCACCGCGAGCACAGTGATAATAAACCATGACCCGCTCGTTTGCGAACCGAACACGTAACGTGGACGTGTAGCTGCTGCGTAGTGGTTTTGGGCGGCGGTCGGTCGAAAATGAGCGCTAACACACGCGCTTCGCCCATGTGGTCTGCACACAGGGGGTTGGAAAACCGTCGTCACTTATGATGACGTGTGTACGACGTTCAAATAGATAGTATTAAGCGTCATATATTCCAAAATATGTATATGATTGTTAGTCGTTGTCAGTTGTACCTATACCTATTAATATCTATGCCATTATGCCAATCGGTGCATAATAATATATGTGATACAACAATAGGTAGCCATATATGTAGATATATTATATAATACTCTACACGGTGTGCATGTGGCACTCGTCTGGAACTGTGTGGTCCATGTTTGTATCCCGTAAATATAAAAAGTATTTCCTAATGTTATAATATTGTATTGAACATTATTTGTGTGTAAAAAATAATATATATTACTAGTCGCTGCATTCTTGAATCTTGCAGCGCAACCACATCCCCAGAAGGCCAGAACCATTAAAATGTTCAAGCAGTTAAAATATTTTCTGTTTTCTACATCTATGTCTAAACTCTCATAGTAATCCATATACATATAGCCACATAGGTTTATATTTCTGTAAAAACTTTCGAATCATTTACAATTTACATCATAATATTGTCGTATGTACTCGTATCGAATAATATATTGATTGCTTTATAGAGGAGATCGTTTTTATCCAATGACCACACCGATTACTTCTTATCCTATAACAGTATAGCCTATAACCTTATTAATCCACATTAAAAATCCATAATATAAACTCTGTAGTCAATTATTATTTATAATATTATATACAGATCACTTTATTTATATAATATAATATATTATACCGCCACGACTTAATACAAGACCTTTAAAAACGTATGTACATCAGAACTCATGTTTCATTCTATATCTCGAATATATAATTTTATTCCACTATACTGCAATAGCATCTCGTGCCTCAGTGTTTGTATACCTATATTTAGAAGACACTGTATAATATGATATATAGACCGTACCACCCTGAATCTGAATAGAGTTGAAGATTATTTTTAATTTCGTATATTTTTATCATTTTGGTGTCGACAAACATATATATATATATTAAATAATCACCGTGTACAGTGATAGAGGTGTCGTTAGATGAATTCCGTGGATAGGGTTAAAAAATGATTATAGTTATAGGGATATAGTAAGCACATCACCCTGATAAAAAAAACTAAAAGTTTATTATGATTTCAACTTTTATTAGCTGAAAACGTTGATATTATACGTTGTATTACGTTGTATTACGTTGTACCTAGGCTACATAGAGTATAAAGATGTATTTAAAAGTGCCACTCTTGCAGTAAGTCCTTATGTCAATAGTGATTCTGATTCTTAACCAAGTTTTTAATCAAATAAACAATAACCAATGCGACATTATAAATAAGCAGAAACTATAGATAAATCATTTATTTACTAAAATGCCTAAATATAGTTTTATATACGAGGCGATCATCCCCCTTCCTCCTAAGAGACGTATTGTTAGTGGATCAATAATGAATTTAAGGTATACAGAAAAAACCCAAATCTTTAAGTTACATGTCTATAATTTATTCCTATAGCTAACAAAACGGCATCTATAACGAGATGATCCGAAGGGCCCCTTTTTATCCTGTACTCCTATCAAGGAAGTAAAGTGACTATATATAGTGACTATAACTAGTGTCCTGTTAAATATTTTAGGTTAATATTATATTACATTAATTATATAATTAGAGAACTATACTACTGCTAAATTCTGACTGTGTCTGACTGTTATATATTGTGCATCCTCATATACTTTGAAAGCTGTTTGTATTTTCATAATAGAAATAAGTATGTAATATACATAAATACATAGTGAATACTATAAAATATTTGCCTACTATTCTGAGAACTCTTCAGAACATACTATTTAAAAACTTAATCCCTATATAGGTTATTATCGCTTAGCAGCCATATCGGTTATTAGCTAAACTAGTATGATGGCTGTATATAAGTGACCAAAGTTATTGCTATAGAATTAAAGAAAACGCTGCACGTTCTAGTGTTAGCTCAACTATACGTATACATACACTATCATGTATTTTTGGCTGAGTTTCTGAATTCAGAGGTTTTAAAAAGTGCAATCCTATATTTTATATTTTTGTATCATTATTCATTATCATATTATAATATATACGTCATGCGGTACATCGTACATGCGTATATAGTAGATGAGTATTATAGTGAACACACTATACACACGATCTTTAATATACAAACATATTCACATATTATGTTAACCACTATCCAACCTTTTTTGTTTTTAACTAACTGAATTTGAGATACACTTCGTCATTGTGGCACAAAATTATTTGGGGAGGGGTAAAGGTTTAAATAAGATATAGAAGAATGGTATCCATATGTAGTAGGTATTTTTTATCGAAGCTCTCTTACTGTCGACTGCAGAAAGCAGAAGACTGTAATCTATTGACTGTTGTTTATGTATGAAAATTGTGTATTTATGTCCATAAATATTAACATTTAATAATAAGCGTATACGTCCTAAGTAACATTATGATGACCATTGGCTATAACGCAAAAATAAAATAAATTTTAGAATACAACGTAAATCTTTGGAACTAATATGCGTTACAAATTTAAAAATGAATATCGTTTTTACATTATGTACAATTTTATATAATCTCATATAGAACACACATAGAGAGTCATATTCACTTGCATTATAAAGTATATGCACTACCCATTAGGGTATCTTCCTAGAAATACAATGGTCTACGCCTCTACGGGATCACTGCTGTTGGGATAAACCTAATATTATGGATGGCACATGAGTAAATGCGCCACAGGGAATATGTTTAGAAAACCAACACAATGTATATAATATTATAGTCTTATTAATGATTATTATAAGAGTTTGGATTATTTATGTTTCTGTGAAATTCATGAACATATTATTTCACAATCCACATAACATGGGTCCTTAAAATTTTGAAACGTAAGACGATCCTGCAGAGTGTACATGTATAATTCCTAACACTAAGTATATGGATGAGAATAAATATAGTGCAAAATGACTTCATTGCAACGAAACTCAATGAAAACCGTTTCGTTCCTTGTGAATTTGTTGTTTGTTCCTCTACCTAACGATTTATAAATACCACCTGATTTAGATTGCAAAATGTTACTTAAAGCCCTTATAAGTATACTCACACTAACGTAATTACATTTCAAACAAAATGTGTTTAAGATCTATACTTAATATAAAATGTTCACATTATTAAAATTGCATTAATTATTACCTAATGAAAAATATACAATTATAATATATACCATATACCTTTACTGAATGGTGGAGAGTACCTACTATAATAGAATCAAATGTCAAAATTAGAATAATTATTAATTATTATAATTCTGATCTTATGTAATTATGTATTATTATATAATTTATTTAACTATTGATATTTAATTATCGTCTATATATGTGTATGAAATAATATATTATACTGTTAAATCAAAATATAGATAACTGCGCAGATTAGCCCATAAATATTCGGTTTTTAGCTTATCCGATAAATACTTTGTACATGTACTTCCTATACTATAAATTCCAGTCCTCATAATATACATATATACTATATTACTATAGTAATATTTATAAAACACTGTGGCATGGCACACAGGAACATATAATAGTATCGGGTTCTAAATTCAGTAAATACTAAATATGAATGTGTATAGGTATATACCGTATACATGTCTATTATTATCAATATTGTGTATTATAAATTATAATACAAATTATATCATCTGCAGGGCAGCGGTTGTAGTGATAGTCTGTATGTTACGTTATAAACGATATAACAAATTATACCTAGGCTATAACTTATAAGTCTATTACTGTTATGACTTATGAATCAGTATTAACACATTCGTAATTATGGATGTTAAATTAATTTATTGCACTTCGTTGATTTATTTTGAAACAATCATCATGAATAGAGAATCCTACCTTTCGCAAACATTATGTGAATGTATGAATATGTGTATATTATGACCTACAATATACTTATGTAAGAAATGTGTTATTTCGAAACACTCATATAGTCATATTCCTCCGAATAATGACAAATCGAGTTATAATATACATTTTGATACATATAATATTAGGTATGTACCTATAAGCTGTAACGTTATAATTACATTTCTAATAACAATTAATACATTGGAAAAAAGTAAAAAAAGTCCATAACATAACAATTATTGCTGTATGAAATAAAGTAATCGTTACATTTTACGTATTTTTTTTTTAAGTTGTGCACTGCAGATTTTACAGTATTATTATGATGTGTGTTTTTTATTTTGTTTTTTTTTTTTTAGTAGAAAAAATTGTGCCGATCTACAACTTTAAAGGAGATTTGTGATAGAAAATCAGATCTAACATTGATACACTCTCAAGAGGTAAAAATATAAAATGACCTACTTTTTTTAATAAATAGAAAAAAAATATTCGGTGTCATCCTATGGTTACTAAAAAGTTCGACCGTCTTCGTTCAGAGTCGTTTTTTATGGTATACAATGATTTATTATTGAATTCGAATTCAACACATCCATCATAACAGCCATTTACTCGATGATTAGATACACTCGAAAGTCGAAACGTATTGCCGTATATTATATGCTTGTAAGTTATATAGCAACAGAGCGGATATCTATATACATGACGGTTTTTTCTTTTATGAAGAGCTAGGTACTGTAATATTTAATATGATCTAGATACAACATTTTTTTTTTAATTCTACGTTGATACATTATGTTGTATTTAAAATAATTTGAACCTGTCTATTATTATTAGGCGGGGATCCAAAAGCTTGGAAGATCTTCATTTAATTCATTTAAGATAAATACCAGGTCACCTATACATATTTTACAGGCTATATATACTCGTAGGTTAGTATATAGGTACTTTTATTCAGCTATACCTTCTACCTACATAATATTATTATCATGAGTCGATAAAGAAAATCTGCGGTGCAAAGCACAAGCTATAGTAAAAACAATGTAGTAATAATACCTATCTAGAGAAGAATATTAAAGATTATTTCAAAAGGGCGTGTGTAAAATAAATGGTAACATAATCGCACAGTAGAATTTTTAAATAAAGAATTGTTATGTAATGTCGTCGCATTCTATAATATTGTCTATAACGTATATTATGATTTACATAGAAAATATAAAGATAGGTACATAATATGGCCATCATATTATATAATTTTTTTTTAAAAATAATCGATGTAGGCATTTTGCAATGGTATTTAGCGCAGTCTATTATAAGGACATTTAGTATCGGTGCCATTCGACGGTAGTCACTACAACTAGTCAGTGTTCAATGTCTTAAGGCCTGTTGCACATGGTCACATGGACGCGTATCATACTCGACGTATCGTACTCGCGCGTTTTTAGTTTACATTGGTTAAATTCATACGCGCCACTCCAATAGTGGCGCGTTTTCCTCGAGGGTATATGACGCCGACGCGTATGAACTTAATCAATATAGACTAAAAAACGCTCGCGTATGATACGCGTCCATGTGAACGGGCCTCACAATATAAATTCGTTTTTCCACTGCAGTTTAGAGTTTTCCCATTTTTATTCGGGCGTAAAACGAAAAAATAGAGAAAGCAACCAAAAATAAAAATAAAATTAATTCATAATGTAGTATAAGAATAAATTAAGAGGGCGATATACACGAGAATATAAGCAGTAGCTAATAATAGGCATACACCTACCTTATAAATATATGCTTACACATTCATACATATAGGTAGGTACATTATACATTATTATTATGTATAAAAACAAAGGCGGTCACTATATCGCGCGGTGGGAAGGAGTGAATATTATAGTAGCTAGTATTTCGTATATACCTATATATTATTCTATTTTATCATTTCGCAACGTGGGCGGAGCTCCGCGTACGGTTGGCTCCGTTCCGCAATGTCGGATTATATTCGCACGAGCACACCTGTGTCATGTATATATTACTATTATATTTGCATATAGTCGCGCGGTATACGCAAATACAAATATAAATACCGCCGCTACCCCTTTTCGTGCACACGCGGCGCACCTGTGGGTGCGCGAAAAATACTAATAATGATAATAGCGCATCGTATTACGGTTATTACGTAGTTATATATACTTATATATGCTGTTATATATCATCGATTACCTATATAAACACGATAGTTATATATGATTTATTTAATCGGTTTATAGGTATATATAGGCAGGCCACGTCCTTCAGGGGCTATTCTATACGAGCCCGTTAAAATGAATTTATAATTTTTGAAATTTTGATAGGAATACCCGAATATATAATAATAGGTATTTATTTTTATATTAAATAATATTTTGTGATATGTATGTACCACCTGTAGGTATTATAATATATTTTAAGGAGATTAGAAACCGTGATGTTCTGTCTTTGTCCATAACACACGCACGCGACTTTTATAGGATTTTAGACATGTATTCTTTGCCAAACGTACCAAAATTGATCTAGGGAAAAGTGATAAGAGTTTAAAAGAGATTTGAATTTGTCGTCAAGACTATATTATTTATACTTTAGATCGACTTTCCCACATTTTTAATAGTATTATCTCCCAAATTCATAAAAACGTTTTATTAAAAAAGAGTAAGTACCCAATTATTAAAAAATGTCATATTTCAATTTTTGGACAAATTAAAAGATACAAAAAGTAAAGAATGTGGGTAAGCCGATCTTAAGTAGATTTGACTATAAATTCAAATTTGTTTTCAGAGTTCTTATACATTGCTTCACATGATCACATCGGTATACGTTTGGAAAAAAACAAGTTTAAAATCCTATGTCACACGTGTGTTATAAAGACAGAAAGTAACGGTATCAAATTCCCTTAAGTATTATAATCGTGTGTAGGACACTCGTATGTATGGCTTGTCATGGGTTGTATTTTATATTGTAAGTGTTATATAGGGCCCGCAAAAAACATATAGTACAGGGGCCCGCAATTTACTGTGGGGAGCCTGTGTAGGTAATAGGTATACGGGTAGGTTTAATAGCGATAAACTAATATTATGATTATTGTTATTTGTATTTATTTATATAAATTATAGGTAGAAATGGTGACTTATAATATATTATACTTATATTACTTTTTACTAACACGATTTGGTATAGTGCTGCAGGTTACGTGGTGTTTCAATCAATATTATTTGAGGCCTTGAAGGTAGATATTTTAACATAATATTTAATATCCTATATGCAGGCTGCAAGCACAGCTGGTATTAATAATTATTTAAATAAATATTTTTTTTATAGTTCAGAATTTTTTATCATAGTAAAGGTACAAAGCAGAATTTTTTATGCTCGATCGAAAAGTTTTTTTTCTGCATTTCTATATCATTTTATACCTGCGCTGCACCGTCGTACCGCGACATAATGATATTTGCTCAATTATTGTGTTTTGTGACTTAAAAAAGTTGTTTTATACTCAATAGTGTGATAGCTGCATATAATGTGTCTGATCATGATTATTTATACATTTAATATTTAAACTATTATAAATATGCTTATAAAATAAAGTTGTGACGTACACGCCATATTTTCAATAATTTTTAATTGAGTTATGAAAGATACTTTTTAAAATCTTTGAATTGAACATTCAAGCTTTAGGTATTACCTAAGTATTCATAAAAAAAAATAATAACATTCATACCTAAATGAAAATAATAGGTATCGATCTGCTGTAGTATCTATGTACAGAGGAGTCACTGAAATGGAAGTGTCATCACATCGATGTGTTAAATTTGAATTCAATGACACATAGAAACATCAATCGAAAAATGATTCTGAGAGAAGATGGTCTGTCCGCCTATAACATTATACTAAATAAATATTTGATGATACTATATTGTTATCAAAGGAATTAATTTTACTATTATAGACATTATAATTTATTCAGTTACACGATATTTCAGTAGATTAAATTAATTTTTGCCAAAAAATGTCACTGTGCAGTATACTCGTAAATACACAATATACTTTGAAAGTTTCAAGTACTTAAGTACCCACGAATAATATTTTTAAATTGCAATAAAATAACTAATATTTTTATTGTATATTCTATTAATTTAAACAATTATAATTTCGTCTAAATTTGAAAATAAAATAGGTATCTATAAAAAAACTGCGTTTTTATACTTTATAGACCAATGGTGGCCCAAAATATTCCGTGGCTATGGCTATGGAAGGAAAGGTGCTTGCAGTTATTACTTATTTGTGTTACATCCAAAATTGATTTTCAAGAAAAATTAATACATCAGGAACTACGATTTCATTATTAGGCAAATGGTAAAATGTTAAAAATTAAAGTGAATATTTCATATTATATAGTTAACCCAATTGTATACCTATTTAAAGGGAATATATATATTATATACTTGCAAATGAAGCCGACGACTTTTTTCGTGCAAAGGCCTTTCTTAAAATCTCCCCTTATATAAGCCTCCCTGTAAGCCAAAAATGGACTATCCATAACCACTTAATTGGCTCAAAAATAAATTGTCACAGGAAAATGCTTGCATAATTATTTGGTGAAAATGTCAAGTGTCTACAGTTATTAGTTGTTGAGTTAGGTACATCTAAAAAATAAAATCAATTTTTTTTAAATAGGTTTTTGTGTAGAAATTATCATTATTCCTTCATTTTAAATTCTGAGCGGAGCGATGAATGTGTTGATTTTACAATGATGACGTGTGTTTTTATATTCATTTATTTTTATTTTTTTTTTGTGTCTGTCATCAAGCGGTTTCTTGCGCAGTAAAATTGCTTCAATTTTCTTCAACAGCAACTTTTCTGGTAGGAAAGTAAATCTAGTTGATGTATTCAGGAGGTCAAAATTTAAGACTCTCAATACTTTTCAAAAGCAACAGGAAAAACGGGAATTTTTACGGAAAACTATAGTTTTCGCCTTTTCAGTTTTGGTTTTTAGTGTAACTCTAACAAAAATGACTGTAGAAACATGAAATGTTCACTGAATATTTGTGTAAGCATATTCTATACGACATAAAATTTTCAAAATATTTTGGTTTGTGTTGAACTATTTATAAGCATATGAAATTGTTGAAAATTATTTGTTTTTTTTAAGCTCAAGTCGATAAAAAAATTTTCGCCAAGTTGAAAAACTTGTAAATGTAACAAAATGATTATTTCATCCATTCATATACTTGATAAGCTTTTAAAAATATTTTGAATCGTTTTAAGCTGTTGACGGACATTTTCAATTTTCATTTTTTTTTCTATAAATGTCAATCAAATTTTATTGGTTGCGTTAAAAAGCATGAAAATTGTTATACAAGACTTTTGATACATTTTTACAATAGCAATTGAAAAATATTAAAAATACATATGAACGATTTTTTTTCTATAATCATTTAAAGTTCAAATTTTGACCATATTTATTAAATTTATAAAATGATTTTTCTGTTAAAAATGTATATAATTTTTAATTTTTACTATAAGGATTGAAAATATAAAACAAGGTTTCACTTATAAGCAGTTATTTTTGTAACTAAAGAATCTAAAAAAATATACGAAAACAGTTATTTTTACAGAAATTGTAAGTTCAAATTTGAACAAAATTGCAATTGCATACTAACACAAAGAATAAAGTTTATCATTTTGTTGTAACTTGGTTCCAAAACAGCCCAATTTTCCATAGATATTTTTATTATTTTTCTAGCATCACTGATAATTTAAGAATAATATTAATTCAACTTATACTGGCTAGTGGCTACCATATTTATAATAAGTAATAACAATATAAAATATCCTAAACTGATATACCGTCTCTTCTCAAAATCGTTTTTCGTATACAATGATTTGATACCATTGAATTCAAATTTAATACCGTCCATTACAGCGACCTCTTAGACACCTAATGTACAGCAGAGCGACATCCACTTAGTACCCACTTTTTTTTCAAAAACTATTAGTTTTAGTTGTTCTTATGTGTCAAAAAAATAAAAAAATAACTAAATATTCATTAAATTCAAAAATATTATGATCAGGCATTTTTTCTCCTTATATTCTGTGTAGTAAATGTTTCAAAAGCCTGTTGAAAGCGAACCATTTTTAAGGGGTTATACTTAGGCAATATCTTATATCCTACGTGAGTGATATTGTGCGACTGTGTGTAGTGACTGATCTTCAGACATTTTAGGGGGTTTTATATAGGCAACAATATTAAGAGTTGTACTTATAATAGTATTATTAGTTATTTCATTGGTCACCGATCTTTTTATAAATACATTAATACATATAACATATTATATATTTAATAGGTATGTATTATGTACTATTGTAGGTACTAATATTATAAAATAAAAAATTGTAATATAAATCCTATACCCTAATTTTTGTTCTGCTAATATGTATGGGTGGGTACCTCTCCGATCAACTATTTATCGGATATTTTACTCGCTTCCTTAAAAATCAATGATTTTGGGAGACTTCTATTATAATAACCTTGAAAAGTCTAAAATCGAAATCTGGACACGGGATAAGATTTATTTAATATTATATAATATGGTATACAGACCAAGAAAAAATTGTCGGAAACATAATATTATGTTTCTGACATTATCGTCGACAAATAATTTTTATTTATGTTATCGTTTATGACGGAAAATCAGAAACATTGTCGATGGCAAATTTTTCTTTGGTAAGTCAGTGGCAGCATGGCCACTGGCCAAAGCGCCCGGAGGTTAACGTCCGAACTCCAAACAACAATGAGCGAATGAGCCTTTCATGGTGGCGGTGTCATCTAAGGTACCACTGTGGTACTACCACGATTTAAGATATTATACCTTTTCGGTTATCAATAGTATAACAATTGATACTACTATCACACAATCAACTATCAACCAATTTCCTGCTTGCCTAGACTTGATTCCGCCATTTCAGGGTCCGTTGTAACTTGTATCTTGGGGTTCGAATTTTCAGACTGATTTATACTGTTCATAGTTCGTACTATTATAAGTTCATTATCTTGTGTGTTCGTAGTTTTGTTTTTGAAGTTTTCGACCCGCCTACTTCAAGTCTTCAACCAACATTAAACATTTGAAAATAAATTTAATATTATTTAAATACGATACAAATTGTTTTGAATTAAACCTCTAGTTGAAAATTGATTACTTTATGATTCATTGATTAAATTTATGAACATTAAAAACCTATAATATTCAACACATCGGCAGATTTTAAAGAAGAACAAATTCATTTACCACATAAGTTATTCACAAACTAGTATCAAGGTTTGATCCTTAAGAATGTAAAACTTATTAGCATAATTTGTTTGATATTTTTTTTTTACAGTTTGTTTTGAGAAATGGAGATCCCTGAAAAAAACCTAGAAATTGCCACTATAGAGTACGTTAAACCAAGAACTAAAATGTTTTCTTTTACATCAGAAGTATTAGGTGTTACTTTATACAATCAAATATTGTGTTTTGATAATTGTTTTTTTGTTGTTATTAATCAAGACAATATGTTTTCATGCTTATCTGTTGCTATGACACAAAGAAATAGTATGGATACAATATCCAGTGCTATTTTCAGCACAGATCCTGATAGTAGATCGGAATCAATAGCTAATACATTAACAAAAAGTTTGAAAACATCAACTCCAATATATGTGAGTTTTAATGCAAATATTGAAACTATTGGGTTGAAAGATGTTATTTCAAGCTTAATTAATTTTTTTAAATCTCATTCAGAAATACGAATTTGTTAAATAAATATTGAATTAAAATATAAATAATAAATATTATATTGCAGTTTAATTATTTTTTACACACA
Source organism: Myzus persicae (assembly GCF_001856785.1). NCBI lineage: Eukaryota > Metazoa > Arthropoda > Insecta > Hemiptera > Aphididae > Myzus > Myzus persicae. The sequence continues at coordinate 207,200 of NW_019103267.1, read as the reverse complement.
CATATATTTAAACGGACCTAAGGAATATATTTACGTACACACATGCACTATGTGTCTTACAAATACATAACAATAAAATTGTACGTTCTGAATCATACTGAATTTAACTCTAATGTTTAATTTTAGAGTGAATTAACCTATTACTAAATTTGGAAGTAAGAATATCTAGTGGATAACAGTTTTTTTTTAATTTCAATTTTTAAAGAGAATTTTTTTTGTACAATGGTAAAATAAAACAATAAATGGTTTTCAATTTCAACATATGATATCATTTTGTCAGTTATTATAAATACAGTCAAAACTCTTTATAACGAATCTGAAGGGACCAAGAGATTTCTTTCGTTATAGAGAGTTTTTGTAATAGAGAGGGTTTAAAAAAAACAAAATTTTAATTATTTATGTATAATATTATATATCAAACACATCATTATTTTTACAAATAATGAAAGAATGTAATCGTTCTTGGAAATTTCGGCATTATTGCCGATTATTTTTATAGTTTATATATGTAATAGATACGATAACACGTAAATTGTATTATGAAACATAAAATATTGTTTCGTTATTGAGAGTGACTAATACGTTATAGAGAATGAATTGTCTAATGGGTTATATAGCAAACCAACCATTATTATGTAATGTTTACGTTATATAGAGTTTTTCGTTGTAAAGAGTTTTGTTATAAAGAGTTTTCACTGTACTTAATTTACATTTTTTCCGACACTGCTCTCTAATTTTTTGTTTAGTTCATATAATATAGTCATTAACTTTTTGAACTGCCTGTATCCATTATAATCATTTGTATTTTGTTCCTTGCCACAATTATAATAATTTTTTTTTTTATTTAAATTATCTCAGTATAAAAGATTCATTATTTATTCATTCTTATTAATTAATATTAATATCTTTTACTATGTGATTATTACTAACCTTAGTTTCTACATGCTTAATTTTTTTTTTTTTACTAATTACTTGGGGAAAAAATATTTGGCTAGACTCTAAAAATATCATAATGCCAGTTAAGTTAGGATGTAAAAACTTCAAAAACATGTAATAGATTGTCCAACATTATGTTCATTGATAAATCTAAAATTTGTTGACCTTAAGTCATCAAGCTTTAATATATCAGATTGTTAATATGGGTATGTTGGGTGACACTAACCGTTTACTATCAAATTTACTCATTATAACTGCATAGATTATAAATAATATTAATTTAAAAACAAATAAAGGTACCAATAATCAGAAAAATGCTATATCAGTCAGCTTCTTGCTTTATTTTATTTAACTTCATTAAAAACATCTTTAAAAATGCATCGAAATTAATAATTTATTAACATTTTCAAGAAAACATAATTTTAAATATATTTTTTGTTAACATCAGTATTTTACATAAATAAATGTTGACACCAGTACCAATTAAACAACACTTTTGTTGAAAATTATAAAATGTAAAAATAATTGTTTATACTTGGAAAAAAAAATTTAAGAATCAACTTCCATGACAGTTTCTTCTGCAATTTGGAATTTGATTTCACTTTTGCTTAACACTTTGGTCAAACCAGTTGGATAGACATATTTAGCACTACAATAAAATATGTACATATGATTTATAATTTATAAAGTATGCTTGACTTTAGCAGTATAAAATGAAAAACTTACGTTGCTGGCTTTTTATTAGGTGTCAGGTAGTTTCTGAGCATACGAGTTCCATCTTTTTTTATAATACATAGATCCACATTACTTCCAGATCCAAGATCATTAAATACACCGCCTAAAATAGCATCGCATGCTAGTTTCATGCCTTCTTCTTCCTAGTGGAGAATTAAAAAAAAATTAAAAATATAAAGTATTAAGTAAAAAATTTAACTTACAGTTAGATTTTCATTCCAGCGACTTTCAAGTTCTGAAATAGCTGCCATACTTCCTGATCCCATTGATATATAAGGTAATTTATCTATTGAACCATGAGGGTAAATGGAATATAAGTGTGAACCACTATTATCAACACCACCCAAAATTAATGCGGCTGAAACATACCCCTTAATCAAAAATCAAAATTAATAAATAGAACAAATAATATAGTGTTATACCAAATTACCATGTATTTGAAAAGATATTGACGGAGAGACCTAGCAGCAAATGCAACAGGAACCATTTCATCAGGAAACTTGAATGCTTGTAAGGAAACATTAGCAGAGACCATGCGTGTAACTTGCATAGTATCTGCTGCTGTACCAGCACCGCAACAACTGAAATAGTTCAGTATTAAAATTATTAAAAGGTATTTACATAAGACAAATTTATTATGTCAACATACTGCATATATTTGCCAATGTAATGAATTTTTTCACAATTTTTTTCCATAACAATAGTGTCAGAAGTAGCACGTGTATCTGCAGCCAAAATGACACAATCGCGAGTAGTCACTCCTACGATTGTAGTACCAGTTTTTCGAAAACTAGGCATTTTAAGTCCCATTTTTTCAAGTTTGGCATTTCTAAAAATCAAAAAATTGTATGTACTTAATAAATAGTAGCGTATACTATGTAAAATACATGGTAAATCATAATTTATTATATATATTATTAATATGTGTAAGGATAGTGTAAGGATATTTTACATGATTTTTTTACTATTTGATTAAAGCTGAAAAACAATGGTAATCAGCTCTTTATCATAGTATAATACATACTTATTTTAATTAAGATTCACTTATTATAATATAATTCATTAATATTTATTAAGAGTAAATTAGTTTAAAGTCTATAAATATAATTTATTAACGACAGATAATTACTAACTGTAAGTACTTAGTGTTTAATTCTTACATGGCCTAAATAAATCACATTAATTATGAAAAATAAAACTAACATTAGTTATCTATTATGAGGTATACATTATTAATATAATAATGAAACAGACAAACCTTTCAAGATTCCGGAATGAAAAGGCACCGTCATCATCGATAGAACTGTAGTTTAGTGCCATTGTTAATTCAAATAAATAACTTGAGCAACGGATATTTTCGTAAGATTGAAAAGGCAAATGCTACTTGGAACCACAAAAAATGTGAATTATTGGACTTTCAATAGTTAAATCCTGGGTAGAACGAACTAAATAGAATTAAAGTTTAACACCTAACATAAATATCAATATTGTCCATTATTCAAAAGCGGCATAAATGCATAAAGCATAATGCCATTGCCTATTATCATGTTTAAATATTTTCAATGTTTTCAATTTTCAGAGTCATGCACAAGACTGATAAAGATTTCCGACTAGAAAAACCACCTGGATTTTGGTAACCAACCTCACATTGAACCGAGGTTAAAAATACTATCGGTTGTTATAAAACAGTCCAAAGATTATACAATAGTGTTTTTGATATCAGTGTTATCACAATAAAAAATACAATACATTTAATTGATAAATAATAATAATTATTTGTCTAATTTTTTAATGGGTATATAAATCATAGTTTATTTTGTAATTATTTTTATAATGCTCCTTACTTACTGCATTGCTGTTTACTAATAAATGTACAGTTCATCTAACGCATTGTGTTATTTTTCAGTTTTAAGTATTAATTAGTCGAAACTGACAACATAATGACAACCCTAAGACCATTCAATTGCGATGATTTATTCAAATTCAATAATGTGTAAGTGATTTTTACTAAAAAATTGTTAAAACATTTTATTATGCTTATTTACATGATGATAATTTTAATAGCAAATTTTTAATTAGATTGTTGTAACTAAAATTTGTACCGCAATCATAGTTTGAAACCGGTTTTCTGAAAAGCAGTTAAAAACTCAATTTTCTTAATTTTTAACACTCTTATCTCACCCCATATATCACGATTTCAAACCAATGCTAAAAAACGCCTGTGGAAATCTTAAAACTGAAGTAACAAATCTAAAAATTTATAAAATGTTAACAGTTAAAACTTACCTACATTTCTTCCGTTTTATAAATTAATTACAATATTTTCAATTTTTGATAAAATAAGTATTTTTATAAGAAAAAAATATTATTACAGTATTCATTAAATAAAAATTTGATGGTATTATGTAAACTAATTTAATAACCAAGACCTAAAAGTTTATAAAGCCTTCCATAATATCTAACCAAAACAATAATTTCAAAACTAACCCAAAATATAAGAATTTGAGAAAACTGATAAAAATTAAAACAGTTTCAAGCCCTCCTTTAAACTCGATCAATTGTAAATTGTACTCATGTTAGAATGGCAGAATGGCTGATTTGTTTTTAATGGAAGCAATGCAATTTTAATAATTTCTTGCAAAAATTTAAAATTACTTATTTGTTAAGATTTTTAGTTATATTAAAATAATTTGTCTAATTTAAATGATACCTAAGTGTGTCTTGTATTTAATCTAGAAAGTGTTATGTGACAAATTTAGATTTAACATAAATATTTAATAACTAATAATAACTAATCTATTAATAATTTTAGTTCTCCATTATTGAATTAATTTTTATAATCTGTTTGGTTATTTCAGAAATCTAGATACGCTCACAGAAACTGTATCCTTTTTGAAACATACTATATACAAATTATTCAATGTGTGTATTTTTATAGATAATGATATAATTTATAGAAGTACTATACTATATGATAATAAATAGGTAGATCTCAGTATTATCATTTTTTTTAATACTATCTACATGGAATTATTTTTAACTAGCACATTTACTGAGAGTTTTTAGGTTCACATTTGAATATTTTGACTACCCTTATTTATGTATTTTTTTTTTTTTGTATCTATTATGAATTAAAATAAGTATTAACCAATTTTTATATTGTTAGTTGTATACATTATTAATACTTTAAATTCAAACTTAACTTGACATTATACAGTATGCAATACCATTTTATATGCAATATCTTGCACATTGGCCGGAGTATTTTCAGGTTGCTGAATCACCTACTGGAGAAATTATGGGCTATAGTAAGTTTTTAACTTAGTTCAATAACTACTGCTTCATATGTAAATGCTACGACTTATGCATCATATAATATGTTATTTTATACAAAAAGATTGGTTTTCCAAATAATTAAATAATTTTTGTTTTGCTGCAAAAACAAATGTACAATTTTTAATAATTTTATGTTATCATAAATTAGTTTTACCTGATATTTATAAATTTAAACTGTAAATTGTATTTAGTTATGGGGAAATCTGAAGGACAGCCAGATAGTTGGCATGGTCATGTAACTGCATTAACTGTTGCTCCAGAATACAGAAGATTAGGTGTTGCAGGTGTCTTAATGAATTGGTTAGAAGAAATTTCGGAAAAGTAAATTTTTATTATAAATTTTATTTACATTTTCTAATGTTATAATAATTTTCAGAAAAGATGCATGGTTTGTTGATCTATATGTGCGTGTCAGCAATACAGTAGCTATATCAATGTACAAGAGCTTAGGGTATACAGTGTATCGTACCGTATTAGAATATTATTCAGGAGATCCTGACGAAGATGCATATGGTACATTTTGTTATTCACCGTAAGATTTATAAAATATTAAAAATTATATATTTTCAGATATGAGAAAAGCACTTTCTAGAGATGTTGAGAAAAAGTCAATTATACCACTAGAACATCCCGTAAGATTGGATGACTGTGATTAAAATATGAAAATTGTTACATACTCACAATGGGTTACCAGACATTGATTTGTAACAAAAATGATTTTGTAATTTTGAAATAAATCGTTAAATGTTTTAAAATATATTTCTAGAAAACCTGTCTTCTGTGATATTACTTTCGGTGGATAATCAATAATAAAAGATTAAATACATTTTTAATCTATGAATGTAATAAAAAAATATATTTTATCAGGCTTGCACAGAAAATTTATTTTTTGAGCCCGGTTAAAGCATTGGAAAATGACCTCTTAGAATCCAGTGTATGTAAATGCTTTTCCTGGTAGAAAAGGTACTGTCCTAATCAGATAAATATAATATATTATAAAATATCAATACTTCTAATCTCCTGCTGTTATATGGAACAGTTAGCCAATCTTAGATACTTAGAATGGTTACAAGATTTTGGTGTTATGGAATAGATGTAAGTGACATACTGTCATGTCGGCAAAAGCATGGCAAAAAGTAATACGGACAGCACGTGTAAGAGTGGTGTGATCAATTTATAGAGGTAGGTGGGTGAAGTCTGGCTCATAATGTATTTAATACACAACATATATTCTAAAATTGGTATTCTAATTAGCATTTTCTGTACATGATAACATTTTCAAAATATTTAATTTAATATTTCATAACCCTTTTTTTTTGGTTTAAGTATAAAAAATTTCATTTAGTCGGAAGTTTAAAAATCAAATACAAGGTTCCTCGTAAGCTGTTCATGTACCAATTAAAAAATATCAAAAATACAGTGACAATATTTTTAATAAGTGTTTAGATGTTAGAATCTTGATGAAATTCATAAAATTGCTAAAATTTATATTTGTCAGAAAGTTAAATAGAAAATCTAAATTCTAACATATTGATATCAAATGTAAATAATGATATTATTGTATCACAAATATATTTATTTATTTACTAGCTCTCTGAGCTAGTACGGCTTTTAAAAATATAGTATTACAGTCATAATCCATTATATTCTGTTGTCTATTCCCTTATCTGAAGTTAATTTGTATACTTAAAAAAATATATATTTCATCGTCATATAGGTAGTTTACAATTAAATACTATTAGATTACTTACTACAACAGTTAAGAGTAGGATAGAAATTAAAATATTGAAAATTATACATAGAACTTAATATGAATACAATAGGATTACTAAAAACACGGCGGTAAGTAATTTATATTATAAAACAATAGAAAATAATACATTGATTGCTTATTTATTTACGATTCTTCTAATTTCCTTTTCTTCCATGCTTTAGCAGTTTCTAGGAGTTTAAGGTTTGGTCGAGCAGCATCATCCTCTGGGAAAATATAGTCTATTTTTTCTTCCCATCCTTTGTCCCTCTAAAATAAATAAAATAAAATATATCAAATTAGTAAATATAATAACACTAAAATTAATTAAATTTAAACCAAAAGTTTTCTTACTCCACTTTCGGAAGTATAAGGCACTCGTTTTTTAATCCTCTTTGGCAACATATTTTTAACTTTAGTTTTACTATCTTCATCTCCGTTTTCTTCTTCAAATCTAAACCATGCCTGTAAAATACCTTCTCTTTCTTCGGGTGTACCACCTCTTCGTAGTGCTTCATTACCTCTTTCAAATACTCTTCTTGCTACTGAGACACTATCGATACCTTCCTCTTCTGAAGTAGCTTCGAATTGTGCATAGCTCATCCACACCTGCCATATAAAAGTAGGTTTTTATTTTTATGAGCTTACTGGTTTAATTTTTAAGCAAAAAATAAAAATAAATAAGATAGAATATCACCTTAAAATGATTAGTTCTTTCTAGAAGTCTTTCATACAACTTTCTAGCTTTTTCTGTCTCCCCTTGTAATGTCTCGAAATCGATGAATGATTTCCATAGAACTTCTGGCATATCTAATCGTTGTTGGTTTACAGCTAATTCATAAATAGCTCTAGCGCGATCTATATCACCCAATACTGTTTCTAATTCTGCAAACTAAAATTAATATTCATTTTAATTTACAAAAACTTGAAAATTGTAGGATTGCTTCACATATACAATATATTTGGGATGTAGTCAATACTTACTCGAATCCAGGTGACGCAATTTTCTGGTCCAAATTCTAAATACTTTTCATAGAGTATACGACATCTTTCAAATTCTCTAAGTTGTATTTCTAAATCAATATAGCCTCTAAATAGTTTATCTCTGGGACATAAACCTAATGCAACACCCTGTAAATTAAATTAGGTATAGTATTATTGAATTAATTTAAAACTAATAAAAATTACCATTCGCTTTCTTGCAGCAGTTAAATTTTTGTGGCGTATTTCAAATTGAGCATAATATAACCAAGCTTTTGAAAATGTGAATATTTTGTGAGGTATAGTAGAAATAAATGTCTGATAAACATCACGTGTACGCTCTTCGTCTTCAGCTTCTAGCTCTTCAAACAAAGCATAATTTATCCACAAATAAACATATCGACGCCATGCATGCTTTTCCTACAGTAAAAATAATTAAATTTAGTTAAAAAATATTTGAAATTATAATTTAACACATCGAAAATGATATAAATATATTAATTAACATTTGTGTTTTGTTAATAAAAATAACTTACATTTGAAGGGGGTATATTTGCAACTGCTCGTTCATATGTATCTCGAATGACTTCTAAATTTCCTTCACTCTCTACTAATTTCAAATAATCAAACCAAGCATCATAATTTGTTGGATTACCTTTTACTTCCTGAAAGTCATATAGTTAAGACATTGTTTTGATTTAATTTAAAACTATTATATACTTGTTCATATTGAAGTTTTCTTTTGCTACTAATAACACTTTCAATTGCAGTCCGATCACCAAATTTTTTCTCGTGTATTGTGTATGCTTTATAAATATCATGGCATCTGTCTTTAGGGACATGATCCAAAGCATATTTATAAATTACTCGTACACGTTCGTGCTAAAAACAAATAAAATATTATGCACCTTAAGTAGTGTTAAAATAAAAAATAATATTATTTAATTTAAAACAATATTTATCATATCATACTCAAACAACAAAATAATATCACAGATTGTTTATTTACTAACATAAAAAAATTATAATTATAATCAATTTTAATACTTCTTTTTGCCGTTCTTCAAATCTTGCGAATGCAATAAATAAATTTTCACTTATATGATCATCACCAAAAAATTCAACTGCTTTTTCAAATACACTTCTTCCACCGGAAATAAAGCCATTTTGTTCTTCAAATCTAATAATAAAATAGTAATTAAAAAATTTTAAATCTTCAATATGTATATAATATACCTAGCATATCTTATCCAGTTTGTGACATCTGGATGTACCATAACAAAATTATTATAGATTTTCCTTGCACGATCAACTTCATGGTAACGTAACTCAAATTTTATATAAGTCAACCAAGCTTGTTCTGGGGGTTCCCATTCCATCCATCGTTCAAATACTGCTCTGGCTCCTAAAAAAAAATATATTCCAATTATATAAGATAACAACAGCAAAACTGAGTAGAATAAATTATTTTCATTTTCATTTTTTACCTGCAACATTTCCTAACATCTCTTCCATATATGTGTATTTGTACCAAAATTGATTTGCACGAGGCATGATGACAACAGCACGATCCCATAGATTTCTGGCATGCATCACTTGTCGATGTCTCATTTCTAGTTCGGCGTATTTTAGCCATAGTGTTATATTTCGGTGGTCTGTGTCTAATGCTCTTTCATAGATCGAACGCGCCCTTAAAATAAATATACTCATTATGTTATGTTAATCAAAATTATAAACAACATACATTTAGAATAATGATATGAAAATTAAAAATAATACTGACGTTTGTGTATATTAGTAGGGGGTATAATAGGCTTACTCATAAGTGTATATAAACCAAATTATAGAAAATTCTCAAAATTAAGATTAGGCAAAACTTACATACCCTATAAGCATATATCTTTAATTAAATTCTAATAGGTAAGCTCAATAATAATTGATAAAGATTAGGTTAGGTTAATAGAAAACATTTTTTGGGTTAAACAAAACAAAATGTTAAAATTTAAAAAATAGAAATATTGATATAAAGATGAAGCTTAGCTTTCATGAGTGGTCTTCATATGACACATAGAACAAAGAATTTGAGTTCAGCAGTATCAAATTAGTGATGCTGGCTTTAATATTAGTTTGTAAAACGAAGACAACACATACGGGTTCAGCAATTAGATACAATCAATAAGTACAAAGAAAATATAATTTGAAGTAGGTATTATTACTTAAAATATTTTGATTTGAAATATGTAAACATACAACTGACTTAATTTGATATGATTTACCTTTGAATTTCTTTCTGACTCTCTTCCCAAGCAGCGTATTTTATCCAATTACTTATATTCGTACGATTTCTTCGAATATTATCCTCAAAAGCACGTCGTTTTCTATGTTGATAATCTCTTAGTTCTACTGGATCAGAGATTTTTTGTTTGGGAGGCTAATATTTCAATAATTTGCATATTATTGTCATGGATGATTTAAAATAGACTGAACAATAAAAGTAAACTTCATAAATTACTTACAGGTGGTACAATTTCAAGATCTCGCTCCTTTGCTTCTCTTAATAGCTGTTCAGCAGTGATTTGAATCTCCGCGGGTGCTTTATTCTTTACCTAAAGCACAAATATGAATAGTAAGCTATCACATTAGATACTTCCATTAATTATTTTAAGTGATTTTTCATGAGTATCATGATACTTACCTTGGCAACTTTCGGAATTTTTTGAGGTTTCTCCATTTTTTCTTTGTTATTAAAAAAATTCGGTGGGTAAATTTTACCCGGTAAAACTACAGAACAATATTCAGAAGCGAGACTCTATTCAGTCTATTTCTTAATCTATGGACTCAGCTTGATATCCGAGCACTGGAGATTTGGAATTGATGTTGTAAACGATTAGGTTGGAGGCTTGTGTGTGATGTTAAAAACGATTTTTATTATACAATAAACGATGTCGACATTTAGGAACAACTAGGAAGAACTGTCACCACAGATATAATATCATATTGTTATATGATAATTTAGAAAATGATGTTATCAGAGACTTTTGGCCCCTCCCCCCGACCGGTTTATATTTTTGCTGGCGCCATTGGCACACTATGACGATGTATATAAATGTATGATATAATACAGACAAAGACAATACAGTTTATTATATCATGTACAAATGTGTCTACATCGTGCATGTAGAAGTACATCGTACTCACGCGATAGACTCGTAAGGCGTTTAACATTTTTATTTTTTCTAATTTTTATACTAAAATAAAAACTTTTTTAATGTGATAGCTATTTTGTAAATCTAGTTTCTAGAAAACCTTCAGTTGTAAAAACATTTATCCAAGTCAAGTGTTTATTTCGAGGTTTATTTTTTATGTTTCTTAAAATGTCAAATTTTTTTGAAGTAAGATTCATTCATTTGAAAAGCAATAACTTTTTAAAACAATATTACAGATTTAAAATTTAAAATTTTTTTGGTATTGAAAAATAAAAAATGTTCTAATATTAAGTGTTTAACCCAAGTGTCTATAAATTGTATGATTTTTTTAAATCATTGATTAGAATAATAATTATTTTATTTGTCAGATCTTTCTAGTTTCTGTTACACTCTGTATATAAATGAATATTATATTCTCCATGTGCGCGTCATCATGACGTCAATGTTGAGAATTCTAATGTGATGGAATCTCATGAAAGCACGTCGACTAATCGTGCATGAAAGTCTTATGGAATCTCCGTGGCGATAACTGATAACCACTTGTAACTCGCAAACAACCTCCATACTCTTCGAGCCCTAGTTTCATTATCATTTAGTATTTACTATTAACATTGTGTCATTGCAATTTGCATTTTCAAAAAATCCGAACAGACCGGGACCGAAGGTTGTTTCTCACTCGAAAAGACGATTTGTCAATTCTGTCGTTTAGTATTAATCGTATCGACTATCGGTAGATTGTGCACTTGTTTTTGTTTATATGTATATCAGGTAAATATTCTCGAGTAGGTACATATATTACACAAAAGCGTAATTCAATTTAAAAACTGTCAGGTCATACTACATTTTTTTAGTTATGGCTTAGAATTCTTTATTCTAGTTCCGGTTAAACCTATTCACTAATATTATTCAAATAATAGTTACCTACTTAAGTAGTCTCAAATCAATTAGGTAATTTAATAGTTTTGGTAATAAATGTACACGACCATATATTAGTTTTGTTAAATAACTATTAGACTGAACTTTTATCAAATTAAATACATTGTATGTATTTTAATACCTTATTAGTACCTATAGGTGCTCAAATAATATTGATGCTTGAGGAATTGAATGTAAAATGATCCTATTTGAGGTTTAATGTTATTAACCAGTGATGGTCCCTCAATTGATCTTTAATAATACCTTTTATTAGTTAATTAATATAATATAATGTATATTAATATTAATTCAGCTTAATGATTTAATTTTACCATACTTATCATAATTTCTTAGAATGTTTAATCCATATATATATATATATTCTAGTCTAAGGTTAAATCTAATTACTTATCTATTACAAGTAATTATGTAATTATTTGTAAAATTTTCAACAGGGTTTCATATCCATTTATAATAATAATTATAAAAAGAAAATTGTATGAATGTTACTATTCAAAGTGTGAGAAGTCATGAGATGTATAAATAAAGTTTAAAATGCATAGACTGACTCTGTTCATATTATTAACTTTTCTTCGTAAACCTAGGTACAGACCGCAAATAAGTCACAGAGTGACCGATCTACACAGTTAAAATATACATATAGTTACAGTTATGGCTTACGGCCAACAATGTTCTCTATCACACATCTGATTACAATTTAAAGGGTCAGTCTATGAATATTGTTCTGTACTAAGATCAAAGGTCTCGGTTTAAATGTTAGTGTATAATATGTACAATCATAAGCATGTGATAGTCAGGGTATGCACTTGACTACTCTTCTTACTTCCACCCTCCAATGTTCAAAATTACCATTATAATCGGTAATCTTTTTTAGTTCTTCTGTTCTAAATAAACTAGATAATAAATTTGTTTTTATAACTTAGGGACGAATATGTTATATACGTGTGTGTATGTTAATATGTTATGTATGACTACCCTACCAGCAGTGTCTGCACATGCTCATGTGCACACTGTTACAATGCCAAAATTTAGTAATCGTTAGTTGATTATTATTGATTGCTAAATAAAGTATTGTATAGAATAATATCAGTGTTTTATTTTTAATTTAACATAGTTGATTGGTACCTAATACATTATTATTTATGTCTATGTTAATTTGTTAATATTATAATTAATCTTTTTAGAAAATGACTGAAGCTATGGGATTTGATCTGCAAGATAAGTCAGCACACATAAGTTCATTAAACAAGACTCCAGCCTCCATTGTACAAGAATATGCAGCCAAAAATCGCCTTGTTCCTCAATATGATCTCATACATAATGGTGTTTCACATAGTAAGGTCAGCTTTAAGTATAGTCTGACTCTGGATGATTATGTAGCTGTGGGCGACGGAACTTCCAAAAAAGAAGCCAAGCACGTGGCAGCATTAAATCTTCTTAAAATAATGATTGATGATAAACCTCAGTTATTGCATACTGATTTTAAACAATGGGATTTTGATAATCACGTTGTCTCTCCATTTGATAACAATATTAAAGTAAACGCTGTTGGACAATTGAATGACATTTGTACAAATAATAAATTGGGATTGCCTGAATTTAATTTAGTTAGAGAAGAAGGACAAGCCCATGCTAAACTATTTACTATCAGTTGTCATGTAGCTAAAATGATCGAAACAGCAACTCACAAAACCAAAAAACAGGCCAAGCATTTGGCTGCCGTTCAGATGGTAAACAAATTAATGTCTATTGACAAGTCGCTGGTAATGGAAGCGGATCCACATGTATCGGACTCAATGAAAGTCTTGGAACAAGTTGAAATTATTAAATCAGATCAGATAAAAAAATCTGCGCCCATGGATGTTAATTTTTTTAATTATCATTTGCTTTTTAAAGAAGCATGTGATTGGTCTGAATCAGACACACTAACTAAGGTTGTTAATCAGTTTAAAAAAAATGGTGAATTGGATTTATCTGACCCTTTTAATGTTTTATGCGATGTTGTGACTGAATGTAATATGAGCTTAAGTTCAAACGTTTTAGATCCAGAATCAATTGAAAAAAATTCTATACATTTTTATTTTCTTTCTATAAATAATATATACCCTGCTGTTTATGGTTTCGGTGAAGCTGATAGCATTGGATATGCTCAACAAATTGCTGCAAAAGAGTTACTCATTAGTATCTGTTTATTATTAAAATGAAGTTATTTAGTTAATTTTTATCCTACAATAATTTGGACTGAATACACAATAAAAAATTTTAAAATGTTAATTATCATTACCTTTTTTTTTTCATGAACAATTTTAAATGTATATTGTGTATTATTTGCTCGCCTAGTTCTACATGAATATTGTTAATTATAACTATTATTATAGCTTAAAAACTATGTAATATTTATTTTTTTATTGGTTTTGTATAATTATTATATTTATTAAAAGAATTTCTTACACTAATTTAGTATTTTTTTTTTATAGTAAAAATGTTATGTTATTAGTAATATTCAGTGGTTGGGGCACTACTTTTTTTTAAAATTTTCTTATTGAAAATAGGTAGTTACTAGTTTGTAGCTAGTGATTTGACATTTGATTATCATGGATATAACCCAAACAATTCACTAATACACTTTTCATTATTTTAATATAAATAAATTTAATAGTTAGCATAATATTTTAAATATTAACAAATATGCTATATTTGATGGGTGACGACAAAATAATGATAGTAAGATGACCAGTAGATGATCCAGTTTTTTGTTACTTTAAGAGTACCTATTGACGCTACGTTAATCACCAAAAATAAAGTATTGTCACAACAATTAGTCTGCTACTCCCGACAACATGTATTATTTTTATGACTATTGGTAAGATGTATACACTTTAATTTATGAATAGTACTAAACAATTTTCACCCCAAATTACCAACTATACCATGCTCCAAAAGAGAATGTACTAGTTCTGTGCAATTTTTTATCCTTCCACAGATCGTTACCTATATTATTCTGTGGGAGATTCTGTTTCCGCCAGACGGAAGCCGGTTGATATTGATTAAATGTAATTAACTGTAATCAATATATACACACTGAAATGTTACTATGATCCTTTACTAGTTATGTTTATAGTTAATATAAATGTGGACTAATAAGTCAGTTATTGAAGTCTCTACACCCAATATTCATAGTAATAATAATAATAATCATTAAGTAATAAAGATAAATATTATATATTAAAAAGTGGAAATGCAGGAATCCACTCAAAGATTGATGTAAAAGCCACAACCCGTATAGAATTGTGAATAGAAAAAAAAATTTTCTGAATAGTTAACAGCCTACCCCAATTACCCTGTTTGCATGCTTGTATTTATGACTATTAGGGTCTAGGACTTATTGCACTAAAAAAGTTCTAAATATGCATTAAAAAATGTCAAAATATGCAGCTGAATTTTTATTTTATTTTTGAAAAATACAATAAACATATTACAATTTTATAAGCAAAAAACTCAAAAATAAGTAGGTACCTACATAAATATAATACAAATAATTTATACACAGGTTTACTAGTTCAAAATAAATATTGATTATAATGGATACTAATACACTATTGCATGTCCTGGGCGTTTTTAAACTATTTTGATATATAACAATATATAAAAAAAAATAATTAAAAATACTGTCACATCTACTGGGTTAAGAAATAATATGATACGCAAACAGTGTGATAAACAAACATGTATGTGATTTTCATTTCATCATTCAATCTAGATGTCAATTAGTTTTCACAGTTTTACCACAAGGAGACTCATAAAATCTTAAGTAACTCCACCATTAATTTCAACGGCCGGCCCAAACATTTCGTAATTTTTTTTTAAGCTTATTCAATAATATGACAGCAGGGCTTTAGGCTTCAGTCTCCCCAATTCTTAAGCAATATTTGCGCATATGCTATCTATCCAAACATAATTGGTTTTAAGAAATATTTTGGAATGTTATCCAAGTATGATTTTTGTTGATAATTGTACGTACATAAAAATAAAAAAAATTGTTTAAATATGCTGAATATTGCTCAAATAATATGCACTTATCCAAAAATAAAAATATATTACAAATTCAAACTTTGTATTTTAATTTCACCATTTCATCAAACAATTTTATAACTTACCTAGAATAATTTACGAACACAACAAAAAAACATGCAAATGCAAGAAGTCCCTAATGATTACAGTCAATAAATAATTAATTGACACATTGTGTTTAAGTGTTTTCAGTTCTCAGTTTCTATCAATTACTTAAATATGTAATAACCATAAACAATTTTCTTTAATTGTATTAAAATGGTATCAGCTTCTAAATAAAGATTGTAAAAAAAATAACCTTAATTTGATTAGGCTACACTTCAATCAATTTCTACATTAATTATGAGTCTATTATCTCATATATATTATAATTAAGAGGACGTTATAACCGCATGTATTGTGTCCGTCTTTGAAGTGCATAACATAGCAAATTGTACGCACATCATATCACGTTTAGCTTATTTAGTTTAAAAATTAGAGTAAATTGACCTCTTATAAAAATTAATTTTAAGGGGATCGGTGGCGGTGACGACTGTCTTTGTCTAACACACGCGCAACATAAGAATTCAGAGGTGTTTTTTGGCAAACTTACCGATTGATAAAGTGAAGCGATAAGAATTCTGAAAACAGATTTGAATTTGTCGTCAAGTCTTCTTGAGATCGGTCAGTCTACATTTTTGATTTTAGATTCTGAGTGAAACGATAAAAAAAAATAAAAAATAAAAAATAAAAAAACATTCATCGTTTCACTCAGAATCTAAAATCAAAAATGTAGACTGACCGATCTCAAGTAGACTTGACAACAAATTCAAATCAGTTTTCAGAATTCTTATCGCTTCACTTTATCAATCGGTACGTTTGCCAAAAAACACCTCTGAATTCTTATGTAACGCGTGTGTTAGACAAAGACAGTCGTCACCGCCACCGATCCCCTTAAGATTATTATCTAGGGAATTTTACAGGCTTTTGATTATATTTTAATTTTAAAGCGAGTTATGAGTATTTTAAAATTGAAATTGCTTGTACATTTTAAATCTTAAAATACTCATAATTTGTCTTAAAATTAAAATATAATAAAAAAAACCATGAGATGCCCTAGATAATAATCTTGACTTTAATTTTTATAAAAGGGCAATTCACTCTAATTTTTAAGGTAACGGAGCTAAACAAGATTTGCTGAGCTTAAAATTTGCTATTATCCATAAGCATTTATACTCTTAATATTATATATATTGTGAAACCCCTATTAAACTTATAATCTTATACAATGCTATAAAAGCGTAACGATTTTCAATTTATATTGTTTTAACAGTACATATTTTATTGTATGGTTTATGTTTTTTTTAAATTTATCAATCTTACTTATATATTATTTTTTATCCATTCCATTGTAACAGTTTTATGTTTGATTCTTACACTGTGCCATATAGGCAACCCGGCAGACAGGCAGTTCACTTTAAATAAAATTGCTTCTCTCTCATGTATTTGTAAGATGGAGACAACACATGCAGGTATAATGCCCTTTAAATAATAAATATTACAAGCCTGAATAATACTTTGATTTATTTTCTACAAAACCATTTATATTTATTATAAATCATTGTATTGTTAACTTGGTAATATATATGTTTTTATAAAATATAAAAAAAAATCACACAATATTACAAAAATATACCCATATGAAATAACATTAAGTTAAATGCTATATTTATAAATATTAAAACAAAATGCAATAAAAAAATAGTCGAGAATATAAAAAAAATTGAATTCCATACAAAACGTCCATTTTAAAATAAAAAAAAATTGTTATAAAATAATACTGAATCAAGTAAAACATTCGATGATATTCCATTTGTTTTTACAATAGTAGTTGTGATCAATAAACCAATACACAATGTTAGTTAAATATTACATTTTGATTTTCAATAATCATGTGTAGTGCGCTTATATCACGATTCATGTCTGGTATTGTACCTTTAAAATCAATTAAATCAGGCATTGGCATAAGAGTTGGAGCAAAAACAGTGCTAAGATTTTGAGCAGTCATTTTATTTTCATCTAACCGTAAAGTCACCCTAAAAATTAAAAAAAGGATTAAATGTGTTATCTAATAGTTTTTACTTTTATTTGTTAAATATAGATACATTATATATTAATAAATATTTTCGGAATTTGTGTATTTTTACAACTCTAAAAGAGTACAGAAATAAATTATAAAACCATAAACCTAACACTAAATGTTACAGTTGTTAGGATACAGCTAAGAATATGAAAAAATATTTCATAACTAATTACACCATCGCCACTACACAAAGATAGTATAAACTACTACAAAAACTAAACCAAATTGAAGAGTTACCATACTTGATAAATGTAGGGGGAAACATTATACTTAAAGGAGAAATCATTATATTTATATCAAACATAATTAAATAAAATAATATACTGTATTTAAGTTAAGAAATGTACACGATGACAACAAGTTTTCAGTAGGCAATGGTCTGGAAACACATGGACGTCATCCCCAAAGAGTCTACCATCTGTATGCCTGTTGTATAGTGAAGTTGTACACTTGCACACAAGTTGACTGCTGGGTATATTATTTAACTTGCATAGGATACGGCATAATTTTAGTTTTTGATAAGTCTTTTATTATAAGGGTGAATTACATATACTGACTGATACAAATGATTTGAGTGTTAATATTTACCTGTACAAATGAGCCATTAAATAGCTCAAAGTGTTATAATGTGCTGGAGGTAACTTTTTCAAAGCGGCCCTCACCTCAGCTAATCTTTCCCAGGACATTTGAGTTTCTAAAAATAAGAAAATTTGTTCAATATATTGAAATATTGATGTTAAAATTTAACATATTTAGTGTTCACCTACCTAAAGCTTTTATGACAAGAGGATGAACATCATAAGTGATTAGTGGTATTGGAAGCAATCTGAGATACATTTTTAAAATACTAGCTACTACATGTATATTTTCATAAGCTTGATCGTCCATTATTGTTCCTTTACCATCTGAAAACAATTATTGTTATTGATTGTTTTTAGAAGCTCAATAATACATATAATATTTTTTATTTTAACTATTCTAAATCAAATTTTTTTAGATTAAATTAAAATAACTATATTTTTTTTAAAATGACTTTTGAAAGTATATAAATGAGTAATATTCCACCTTTATCTAAGGCTAATCTCAAACTATCCATTTCTTCCTGAAAACCTGATACTCTGTATATTCCTTCAACAGACATGCCACGCCTTTCAATTTCTTCAACACATTTGTCCACAACAAACGGTCTATTAGTTTTATAGGCCTTGACATGAGTTGTTAAATCAATGCCAAAAACACCTCGAAACAATTTTAAATCTGGATAACAATCTGGAGGCAACTTTTCAGAACACTTGAAATGTGCACTAAAACCACAATCTAAAACAATAATAAAGTTAATTTTTTTTAAATTAAAGAAACAACATCAAAGTAAACATTTTTATGTACCTTCACATTTCACTCCTTGCTGTGTAAAACCCCATAAAAAGTTACTACACAACTCGCACCAATTAAGTCCTTTAAAGTTATGAGTTTTAAAACTGTGAGGTTTGTCGTATTCAACAACTTCTTCGCAATTGAGCTGTCTCGGTTTTAGTTTTTTGATTGTTTTACGCTTGAGTTTATTTAATGTCATATAAGGGCTTTTCTCATAACTTATTAAACTGTGCATTAAGTAGATGTATTTCCCAGCTTTAGATTCCATATACAATGTCACCTGTTGTATACATTTTTTTTATAAATTTAAAAATAATATAATACAAAATGATTTAATTGAATTCAGTACAAACAATAATATTTCTGGAAACATTTTAATGTATAAAATAAAAATATAACTATACATATTTTTAAAACTTTAAATCAGTTTTTCTTAAACTTTTTGAGAATACGTAATACCAAACAATGATATTTTTTCTGTGGAACCCTTATGGTAATAAATATTAATAACTGACCAAAAAAGAAGGGTAGACATTTTGAGCAATAGAACCCCTACGAGTTATCTGCAGATCACAGTTTAAGAAACTCTGCTTTATAGTCAGTACAATAAAATCATAATATTAATGTCACACTTAAAAGTAGATTAACAAATTTTTTTTCTAAACCATTGAACATAAACACACCACACAGTCAAGTAAAACTGGTTAAAATATTTTTGTATTAATTCCATCTCACTAAAAACCATAGCAAAATACTTTTGTTAGTAGCACTCAAATTAAGTATATGAAAAAACTTTCATGGGTCTTAAAATCGAAGAATAAAAAACACCATGAGACAGCATCACAAACAAAAAATTAGTAAACTTTATGTCTGGCACAATAGGTAATTGAATAGGAGAGTAACATATTTTGATAATTGTAAGAAATAAAAAAAATTTGGTAATTATAACATGTTCGCTCTTTAATTTTTAAAAAAAATCAATGTTTTTATATACTTTTACAGTGCTATATGTAATTTTAACTTTATTTTTGTTTAAAATATTACTTGTTATGTATAATTCAACTTACCAAACCATCCGCAACAAGATCATTAATTGTATTAAAACGTTTTTGTGACACATAATGTTGTCCGTCATAAAATAATTTATAATGATGAACTTTTCCAAATATTCTAAAAAAATATCAATGAATCAGTTTGTTTATAATTAACAGCATGTGAAATTAATTATTAAAAGTTTGTTTACTTTAAAGATAGTGTATACATCTTATCGTCTGAACTGGTGCTTAGTCGTATAAGATAGTTACCATCGTCTTTTAATAATGAATTTGCTTCTTTGTGATTCATTGCTCCGTGGTATTCAAGACCATAGAAAAATGGACACCCAGACACAGCACTTGGTGCAAATACTGGTTGAGGCTTAGGGGATTCTTGTTGGAGTTTATAAACTATAATAATGATTGTAAGTACTAAATAAATTGCTTCTAACAGTATTTATTTAAAACAAATACATACGATCAGGTTTCCAAACAATGCTGATAGGAGATCCATTTTCATCGGTCACTGGAGTATCTGCGAATTTAAACATTTAGAAATTGCATTACCTACCTATCAATATATTTTTTGATTTTACACAAACAAAATTATATTAATCAATTAGTTTATAATGTATTGACAACAATAATAATTGATTATGCTTACCATATACTTCTTTTCGTTCCTCCTTCTCCATTGGGTACACCCCAAATAATAGTTACAGTAAATTATTTTACATTATTAAATTTAAAACAAATCTTGAAGAACTTTCAGTACCCGAATTAGTAAAATGATTGTGCATTGTAATTTGTTTTCTTTCTAATTAGGTAATACCAAGTAGAAACTTTTATAGCAAAGGTAAATAATTGATTGTTTTCAAATAGAAAATGAGCTAATTGTAAAAATTCATAAAAAAAAATTTAAATAAATATTAATATAAATTATAAATAAAAAAAATTTGGATACCCAATACCCGAGAGCTACTTTCAAATTTAATGTCGTAGATCATAGTACCACAGATAGTAGTATAGTACCACAGATTACTTAGAACCAGATGGTGTACTTCATTTAATCTATTCTGTGGAATGAGGTCTACGGTGCTATCACTCTAGTAGTTATTTATTATTGTTTTTTAGTTGATAACAATGTTGTTGTCTGCATATTTTTACTTATTCTCGTATCAAAACTCAAAAGTTGATGAGAAAGAGTGCAAAACTGGCAAACAGCAAATGTCGAATTGTGAATTGCAAATTTTGCAGTTACTTGGTGCGTTCGATATAATTACATAGCACAGGTTGTTACAGAGGATTTCAAATATATCGGTCGTTTAGTCTTTAGTTAATGACTATGATTTCTCTGTTGTGACGTGTATGAATGTATGATTATTGCTAACATTATAGCAAATTAAGATTATTGAACATTTTTGTTCAATTGTTATTGTCATTGTAGCGAACATTGATTATGAAAACATTAAAAAGTAAGCAGAGTATGTGCTTCTTAGCAACATTGTTTAATAACGAGGCTTCGTGGGGCAGTAAGGTAGTGTGGCGCGCATGCGTATAAACGTAAAATCGCAAACTCTGCCACTCTGGAAGTCTGGAAGGCTATAACTTCCAAAATAATGGTATCCGCAAAAAGAATTCAAACAGTTTCGAAATAAGCGTAAAAAACACGTTTTTTTTATAAATTCGAAATTCGTGAGGGGCGTAGTAAAGTGCATTTGCTCCAAAGCAGATGACAGAAAATAAAACTTGGGTAGTTAAGTAGATATTGTTTTTATTAATAATTATTGTAAACCGTTCATTTTTTAAATTTTACTGCAAAACACTGAATGTAATCACAATATTTTACTATGTGATAACTTATAATTAATTTTGCAACTACACATAAAGTCTAGTTAAATATAGTTGATCTGTTGAACACAAAATTGAATTAAAGTAATTTGATTCATTAAACATTTTTTTATACACCTAATCTGTAATAGTTTATACTATATAATCTGTGGTGTTATTCTGTATCTAATATCTACATCCGTGCTACCAACTCATAATCATTATTTTTTGAAATTCTAATTTCTCAATATTTATTGTTTTATTTTATGTCGTTCGTGGTAATTATAAATTGTAATCTATTTGGTCACATTGAGGTACAAATTCCACAAAATTCCGAGTTAATGAAGCAGTGCCTTAATAAACCGCTTCCTCTCTGTCGACTGTCATCCCCCTAAATCTTTTACTCCAAACGATATTAAATTTGTCTTACAGAAATATAGCCTTAAAAAGTCCCCCGGTTATGACTTAATCACTGCTGAAGTAGCAAGGTTTCTCTCAAAAGGAGCAATCGTTCTATCAAAAGTTCTGCTTAACGCTGCCCTAAGATTGGCTTATTTCCCACTACTTTGGAAATTTTCAATCATCATCAATCTCGTCTTAAACAGTCGACGAAAAATTAAAATATCCCCCTGGCGATGTGTTCGACGTCGTTTATAACTATAAACTAACCCGTTGTCGTTCTTAAAAGTCGAAGTTTGGATTTTTCCAAACATATAGTTGTTTCTACACATTACACGCTCAAACGCGTAGGTACCTATATACTATATTTCAACGAGGATCGTATTTCGATTTGTATTTGTACTAGTTTTATACGTGTAGGCAAAGTATTTTAGATGCCGCAGGCGGAACAGTATGAATATAATAATTATTTTACATGGACGTGAGTTTTTTTCATGTACCTATGAGTACATGTTTTGCAATAGAAAAAATACTTCGATGTTCAATTTTATTGGTGATTTCGGACTGCATTTTTAGTTATTTGGTACTTTTGAGCGGTGAAAATATTCTCCTGTTATTTCGAACCTATATCGGTTTTCTATTAACTGCAGTCAGAAACCACGATTAAAGATATTATTCATGGTCAGAACTTGGAAAATGTCAATAATTTAGTGTGGTGTTAATATTATTCTGCATATTTAAGTACCATATTTTATAAATCTAAGAAATTTATCCTAGGTTTCCCTATGATTTTTTTTCATATTACATTCCTTTTTTAAGCAACCAACAATATAATATTCAAGATTTTCAAGAAAGAATTTGGAGTGTATCAAGATTTTCAAGAAGAAAAATTTGATACGTATCGATACGTACCACCTCGTATCGAAGTCCGAGTCCGATACGGGTCGGTACGTGTCGCTTGTATACTGCACGTGTAACTTTTTGAACGTTTAAAATTGCCTCGATACGTATCGATACACTCCAAATTCTTCCTTGAAAGTCTTGATTGTTACGAACACCCAAGGGCCAAGGCTGATCAAAACAATACACCAATAATACCATAATAATTATTATTATGCATATTAAAATAAAAATTATAAAAAAATATTTAGCATAACTAAAATAATAAATTAAGTAGGTACAATGATAGTATTATTATTTTATAGGTATATAATAAAATATATTATATAATAATAACATGTTTGCAACTCCACCTTAAGCAATTACCTTGTTATCATTAGCTTGTGTTTGGTGGTAGGTATACATAAGTTTGAATTAAGTGCAATATGAAGTAGGTAGGTAGGTAGCCAGGTAGGTACAATCACAGATTAAATTTAATCTGTGGTACAATTCTAGTTTTATACAAACGATATTTAAAAAAATAAAAATGTTTAGCAAACGAAAATGCCATCAAGACTAATTATGTATAATGAATAAATTCTATTTTTCATGCTTTTATTTTTACATCAGGTAGGTATATTATTAAAAAATCTATTTTTTTTTTTTGAAATTATTATTCAAATAAATATATATTATTGTTAAAATAATTTCAAATATTGATACATTAAGTAGTCCACGCCCACATATTTGGGTAGAAGCCGATATATGCGGAGCTATTAAGTCCAATCTGTCTATATTAAAATAATATTTTGACACACAAATATTGATATTTACTTTATTTCGGGTAGGTACTCCCTATTATGCGAGTTCACATTATAATATTCAACTTGGCTTCAACCATGCTTAAACCAGTATATTAAGCTATGTGGTAAATTAATTACATAGGTAGTTAACTGAATCCGTTTGTGGTTGTTCTCACTGTTGCTTTCTGTAGATAAGCATATTATAATACATGATTTTTTTTCAAATTGCCTTGTAGGTAGCGAGATAGGTAGGTTATGAGTCGTAACTTATGTCACTAAACACAATTTAAATTCACACCCAAACATTGTTTCTTTTTTTACTTATAATACTCAATAATATCGAAATAAGTTTATTTAATTCAATAATATTTCATCGAACATCTGTTCAAACACTTTCAAAGACATGATTACAATGAATTCCTCACAAATTGGTTTTAATTGCAAGATACATTATTATTTATTTACCTCTTATAGGTACTTTATTACCATAATTTTTAATATTTGCTTTCAAGGTCGAATTTAGCGCTAAATAAGCAATGAAGCAACTCTATTAATTCCAAATAATTACCATTGTCTATTTGTTTGGAACTCCAATTATTTCACGATTACCTCGAAAAGTCGAAGTATAAGACCTCACGATAAGAGAAAATGAATTACTCTAACAATGCGTTTAAAATATCAATTTAAACATCTTGGTAATTCTTAAAAGTCAAAACCAACAATCTACATTTTGTAACAACAACAAATAATATGTATTTTTTTAAAATTATATTTTATTATGTATAGTTCGTATTAAATAATTTATAAACAATTATAATTTGTAACAATACCTGTTCAAAAATAATACAACCGAGTAATGAGTATAATATTGTACCATATATAGCTTATAGTGTATTATTTATCTGTTTGAATGCTTGAATCAGATCTGAAAAATATGTTTATAAGAATACTTTTAAAGATAAATATAGGCAATAGAATATTCAGTATTGCAGTTATCGTGTTATTTAGGAAGTGTGACAAATTTACGGGAACGTAGTTCTACTTTCTACGGACATAGATCTTAAATAAAAAACCTGACGTCTATGACCCATGGACCATGGTTAATATGAGATGTAGAATTTATATAATTAAATAAAGAACGGATTTTAAAGATCTTCAACACGGCTTTAGATAATGTAATTTGTGGATATAATATATTATGCATGTCGCATGATAGAAATAACTATTAATAAGTTATTTCTATCATGATATTATGTATCTACAACCGTGATCTTCGAAAGAATTTTTCAGATCCTTGTTCTTATCATTCACTTATCACGATTATAATCATGTTCACTTATCACGGACTATTATAGTCCGTGTCACTTATACATTTTATCACGATCATTCAAGATACCAGCTTTATAATGATAATTGATAACACGCTGGCACTTATTTTTTGAAAATTAATCTTTATATTATATACATTTTATTATTTACCAGTTCACTGTTAGCTGTTATGTATTAAGTGATTCATCTTTGCCTAAATCATTTAAATTGTATAGGTATTTAATGTTGTATTAACTGCAGAGTATTTGATATTTCCCTAAAATGAGTGAAGAAATTTTGTACATTGTATCTGATTATGTTCAATGGCAGGAAACTATAGATTTGGCGAGTACCTGCACACCACATTACAACAAACAATTAAAATATAATAAATATTCTAATTGTTATATTGCCACTTTTTTATTTACAGAAAAAATCCTTGAAGAAAAGCTCTCTAAATGTTATTGATTACATTGGTGCATTCAAATATTTTCCCTATTTTTCTTCAGAAAAATTTATTTTTAATGAACCAACATGGAAGTTCTGTATTGGTGGCAATGGTCAAGTTTTGTCTGTTGTTCAACATACTACACTGGAAATGCGCACAGAAAAACATTATAATAAGACTTTAGCAAAAGCAACCTGTAAGATGTATTAATATTTAATGTAACAATTGTTTTCATTATGCCATACTTAACATAATTTATTATTTGATTAATCTTGGTAGCTAGTTAAATAAAGAGTAGGTACATTCAATTGTATGACATAACAATTTCATAAAAGTTCTTTTAAAATTATTTGTTTAGTACCTGATTTAATATCAAATGATTTATACCCATCAAAAAGAGTTTTGTCATGGAGTCCAGATTGTTCAATTTTTGCAATTGCCACTTCACATGGTCACATTGCTTGCTATGATCTCTTAGCCTCAAATTTATTTGTTATTAAGTCTGTAAGTTAAAAGCTTAGATTTAATATCTTTTTTTTATGAGTATATTGTAACCACGAATATATCTTAAATTTTTAATGTATAAACTGTTTTTGTATGTATTTAAAAGATCCAAAATAGTACTAAACAACCTACAAATAATATATTCGCCAAAGAAATGGTGTTCTTAGATTTGCGAACACGGTCTTCAAAATGGTACGTTTATTATTCATACAATTTTGTTTACATAATCATTGAAAAATGTTGAGATATTTTAAGTTATTTGAATTATTTTTAGGTCGTATGAGCTTATTTTAATTGGCGGAAATGGATTGTTAACTAGCTATGCTGTATCATCTGTGTATGGTTACCAAATTCAACATACTTTCAATTTTATTCAAGTATTAGGTGCATCATTATTATCATCTGTTTCATCATGTTCAGATCCACCCTACATAATTACATCTTCTGACATACAAAATAAATTGGTAAGTCATTGAAAGTTCATGATCTTAGATTACAGTCTAAAGATGATTCTAGTCTAGGTGAAAATTACCAAACCCAAATATTAACTGTTAATAATGATTGAGGAAAGATTACAAAAGCTTTTTTTCATTAAGATGGAATATTCTAATTTATTCTTAATAATATTCTGTACAATAAATACCTATACAAATATGACTAGATGGACATTTTGGTTGAAAAGGGTGTTATTGGCACCTCAAAAGCTTAAAAATAAACTATTAGTATTAAGTTATTTTAGAAAATTATTATACTACTTCGATCTCTAGTATTTTGATTGACATTCCAACACTAGCATTTTTTAAATAATTATTTTTGTTTAGGACTTAAATGATTCTGGCTTAAATTTATGGTCAATGATTTCATATGAGCCTTATTACAATCCAGTTCTATCTTCAAATATTATACATGATGGGTTTTTATCCAGGTTTATGAATATGGTATTGCGTAAGAAAAATGTAAGTTGACCTTAATTTATTTTCTGATAGGCTAAATTCAAATTTATAGTTTTATGAATTTTGAATTGCAGAAGTTTATTATTAAAATGAGTTTATCACCATCATCTACATTGTTAGCATGTTTATATGGAACCCGGACAGTCTGTATTTGGAATTTTCCTGAAATAAGGTTAGTAATAAGTAATAACTAAAGAAACATTTTTAGGTTCTTAAAAGTTTAATACATGATCTTAAATGCTCTTAAGAAACCATAAAATATCAGCCTAAGAGGACGCCATACTCTCCTTATGGCATTGTATCCGTCTTATAAACGCACAACATAACCAATAGTACAGCAGTTCTCAAACTTTTTTTTTCGCTTACCACTCATGTGTATTATTAATCTGTCGCGTACTTATGTCTATTTCCATGTGATCATGTTCAAACACAATTTAAAATATTCATTTATTTACTCTCCGTTCTATCACTTTGTGTCCTTTCGCTTATCAATATGTAGTCTTCTGCGTACCACTAGTGGTACTCGTACCATACTTCTGCAATAGTACATTCTAAATAATTCATTTAACCCTGTTATGTTTTTATTTTAGAGTGAATTACCTATTACCAAATTGAGAATTAAGAATATTATATAGCTTATGATAGATTTGATTTTTATATTTTAATTTTAAAGTAAGTTATGAGCATTTTAAAATTTTCATAACTCACTTTAAAATTAAAATTAAAAAAAATCTTATATTATTGACTAGATTATATTCTTATTTGGTCTTATTATAACGTATATTTTGTTATGTTATGCATTTTTAAGACAGCGACAATGGGTATGGCTTTGTCATAATTAAGGCAGTAAAGTTATTGCATTTGTATCTTTTTGTATATGATTATATTCATTGCTAAGTGAGCTTAAAATATGTTTTGCCTAAATATTTATTTTAATGCATTTTTTTTACTGTGAAAAAATGAAACTTGGTAATTTTTTTTATTTTAGTTCAATTTAGTACATACTAGTGCAATTTGTATTATAACTTGAATAGTAAAATATAATTTTAGTTAAAACAAGGATAATATTTTATAATTTTTTTTGTCCACCAAAATGTTTAGAATATAGTTAGTACCACAAGGTATTAGTACAATAATACCTACTGATTTTTAATTTCACTATTTTATTTAACATTATATTATTAATTATAACCACTTTACTACTATTATTTTTAGGTATATTCATTTTAATAATTTTATTTTTTAGTGTTTGCAAGAGTTGGTCTGTAAATGATCAAAAAGAATTGGGTGGCATTGTTGATATTGAATGGTGGTGTAATGAGGTACTGTATATGTTTAGAATTATATAAATATTTCAATTAAGGTATTGTTGATTCAGACCATATTTTTTGATTTAGCTTCTAATTTTGGGTTGTTTTGATGGCACTCTAATCATTTGCCGTGAAAAAGGTCAACAGAGTGTAGTTATTACTAAAATGAATCCTTTTTGTTTTAAATTATGTGGTTCATATAATTCCAATAATTTTGTTGTTGCTGATTATGAAGCAATTGAGTCTGTCAATAATTCTCAGGTATTTTGAAATTATATCTTTTAATAAAACATCTACATTTAATGTATTCTAACCAATGATAGGTTAGATTATATTAATACTGTAAATAAAGTTAGCTAACATTTTTAAACTTTTTAACCCCCCTCCTCCCCCCCAGATAAAAACATGTTATTGAAATCTAAAGGTTGCTAACTGCTATTTATAAACTGATGGAAAATATTGTTTTTACAAATTTTGATTTTATTTTTTTAAGGATTCTAGTGTAAATTCCAAATCGACAACAACAAATGTATATAAACTTATTGCTGTAACCAAAACTACTCCTCAGGAATTACTCATGAAAAAAGTAATATTAAAATTGTATAGTATTTATTTAAAATAAATATATTAAGTGTTATCAAAATAGTACTTAAGCATACTTAAGAGTATGTCAGCACACTATTTGTTTTCTTTCTCTGGCCCACGTGCAATATAGAGAAAACACATTTACACAGAATCATTTTTTCTATGATTTTAAGTTATGTTAGATTAAAAACCACCCATTACAAAAGAGATGGAGAATAATATTTTTGAAGGAATGACATATCGATTTGTCTAAGTATGGTTTCAAAACAACTTAAACATCATTTAAGTTTACAATATTGTTTTGTTTATTTTGAAAGTCAAATACAAAGTCAAATAACAATAAAATATAAAATCAATATGTCATTCTTTCAAAAATATTATATCTATCTTTTTGTAATGGGCGATTTTTATCTAAGATTACTTAAAAACATAGAAAAAATGATCCTGCTTAAATGAGTTTTGTCTATGCTGCACGTGGGCCAGAGAGAGAAAACAATTAGTGCGCTGACATACTCATAACAAAAATAGCTTAACTAATTTAATTTTAATATTAACAAATTGATTTTGATGCTTTTATATTTTAACACATTTTGAACTTGCATTATCAATTATACCATATGATTGAGGTACTGAGTAGTTATTTGTTATATGATGTTATGCTATTTTATTTATCTTGAAATTTTACAGATACAGGAAAAGGAATATGAAGATGCATTACAACTAGCATTTAAATATGATTTGGATAAAGATTTAGTTTATAAACATCAATGGTGTAATAGTTCAGTTCTAGAAGAATCTATTAATAATATTTTGGTAAGTAAAACCATTAATTATAAATACTATAGAGCGCACGCTGCAGTACAAAATACTCATACTCTGAATTTACGAGCAATCTTGGTATTACAAGCCAGAACTGTCTAGGTGGGCAGGTTATAAGATACTCCGCCTAGTCAGTTCTGGCGTATAACATCAGGATCACTAGTAACTTCAGCGCAGGGTGTTTTGCACCGCAGTGAGTGATCTAGTGTATTTGTAATCAATGGTAAAACATAAAATAAAATAAAATAAATAATAATTTTATTATGTTATATGCATTAAAGAGCAAAGTATCTGATAAGCAATGGATTGTGCACGAGTGTTGCAACAGAGTTTCAGAAACATTAATAGGAGCAAAGCAATTGATTGCATACGGCTTAGAAATAACTGATTTCTCTGCATACCTAAGTATAGAATCTGAAAACACAAGTAAGTTTCAAATATTCAAAATATAGATTTTATTATAATTTCTAAAACTTTGATAAATCAGGTAAATTTAGTCAAGAAGGCAAAGAATTTATAATATCAAGATTAAAACTCTTAAATTACTTGGATAAACTAACTACTTATGAAATGGTCTTGAAAAAAATGGATGGTGACAGTGAGGCCCTTTATAGCTCACATACCTATAAACATCTTAGAGATTTGAGTCCTTTACAATGGGCTTTGCAGTTAGCTAGACAGTGCCAAGTTGACGCGGTTTCTATTGTTTTCACCTACTACAGTGATCATGTTATTCCATACTGGTTGGACATATTGAATGATTTTCCAGAGACACTAATGCTCAAGTTGTACAGGTATAATGTAATGTATAACTTTACAAATAAGTGCATAACAAAAATATATATATTGTTGCGATTGATAATTCATGCATTGAAAGTATCCTCTTATTGGAGGCCGTCGCATTAATTCCCGTAGCTACGGTTTTGTTGGAATTATTTAAATGATAATACATGTATTAGTAATAATGAACTACTAATACTTTTTTATTATTTTTTAAATTAAGAACAATGAAAATGAAATTAATATAGTGTGACAAGTTATTCAGTCTTACATTTATTAGAAATTTACATTATAAAAATATTATTTAGCAATTTTTTTTCTCTACTGAACTAAAACTTGCTTTGTGTACTATTATCACAGAATAGATTAAATTAAATTAATTCCATACTATTATGTTGATTGAATAAAAATAAATAAATAAAATATTCTACATTTTATTTTGAATTTACAACTAAAAATATTTAACTTGTAGGACGCAAGGAAAAATATAAATTGTGTATTAAATACATTTTTCTTTTAAAATGTAGACATTTATTGCCAGTTTGGGATCCATCTGCAAAAAAAGTTATTTTATTAGAATCAAAAATCTTAAGAGAACTTGATTGGTGTGAATCTGATAGATTTAAATTATTAACTGGCACTTTTGAGAACATAAAAACTATTTCTTTAACTGAACATGACCTCATTCATTGGTATACAAAAAGAATAAGAAACATTGAGTTATGTACTAAATTAGTCCAACATACGTTAGAAATGGCTACCATTGCTCGAGAAAATAACATTAAGGTAAAACTGTTATTATTTAATATTTATTTTTACTGACATTTTTATATTCATAAATATACAAACAAATTATCAATTGTTTAGGGGTTAGAACAATTGCATGAAGATTTATCTGTTCTAGAAGTCTTGGTGTATGAAGTGGGCTTAGAGAATATGTTCTTGGAAGATATTGAACAGTTGAACACCTTAGAAAAAGCATCATTGTTTATGTCAAGGGTTTGTCAAATTAATTTAACAAATTTTTTTTTACTTTTAAATAAACTCATATTTTTTAAACTTTTTAGTGTGATGAAAATTTATTCTTGAATAATCTAACAAACTATTTTTTACCTTTTATTCAAACTAAAGCTGATACATTTTATTTGCTGGAGCAATATCTAATACAGACTAGTCAAAGTTCATTGAAAAAATTGTCACAGGTAATAATTTTAGTAAATAATAATTAAAAAAATTAGAGTTTTTAATTTTATGGAAATTTTAGTATTTCGAGTATGTTCAAATTAATGGTTGGTGTGTAAATGTATCGGATGAAGCAAAAATAGCCTTAGGCCTCAAATGCATTTATACGTACACAAAAACTGATCAATTAGATGAGGCACAAAGTATAGTCTTGTCATTGCTAAAAAGTGTAAAGTAATGTAAAAATGAAATGCTTATTTAATTATCATACATTGTAAAAATAAATAATTTTTATCTTAGAAATACTGCCGAAAACAGGTCTAATATAAAAAAACTTGAAGATACTAAGCAAATTATAAATGCTTCAAAATTATTACTTACTTATGGTATAAGATATCCTCTTAAAGTGTTGATCGATAATTTGACCAATGTTGTTTTTTTCCGAAAAGTTATGATATCCATATGTGAATATACATCAACGTAAGTAATACAGTGAAAACTCTTTATAACAAAACTCTTTACAACGAAAAACTCTATATAACGTAAACATTACATAATAATGGTTGGTTTGCTATATAACCCATTAGACAATTCATTCTCTATAACGTATAAGTCACTCTCAATAACGAAACAATATTTTATGTTTCATAATACAATTTACGTGTTATCGTATCTATTACATATATAAACTATAAAAATAATCGGCAATAATGCCGACATTTCCAAGAACGATTACATTCTTTCATTATTTGTAAAAATAATGATGTGTTTGATATATAATATTATACATAAATAATTAAAATTTTGTTTTTTTTAAACCCTCTCTATTACGAAAACTCTCTATAACGAAAGAAATCTCTTGGTCCCTTCAGATTCGTTATAAAGAGTTTTGACTGTATAACAATTTAAAGTACGAAAATTGTTTTTTTTAATACTATGTATGGTAAATATTTGCATTAGAAAAAATCAAACAGAAAAGTATTGGTCAAATGTTCTTGGTGATTTGTTGAAAATTGCAGAGTTTTGTTTCCCGTCACTTTCAATTGAAATATGTTATGAGGTAAAAAAAAAAACAACAACAGATTAAAATGTTTGGAATTTTGTAAATATTTAATTTGTAATCAACATTTTTAGGAATATGTCAAAATGCTTTTGGGTAGTCAAAATCAAAAAATAATACCATTAAGTAAAGATATTTTATTGGGTAAATTACCAGAGCACTTAAGTTTAAGGATTGTTAAAGACTCATTTGATATGTATTTCGATCGATCAAAGTCTTTCAATGATGCATCAATGACCTTAGCAAAGTATATAGTATAAGATTACTGATTTATTGATATTATGTTTACCATTTAATTTAAAAATTATTATTTTAATGATTAACATTTTACTTTAGATTATGTTTACAAATTATACCTAATGCTGAAGGTTTATTAATACATGAATGGAATTTAATTTCTGCTATGACAATATTTAACAATCTTGGTACCAAATTACTTCCAGTCCAAGGTAATTATTTTATTGAGTAGTAATGTAAAATTATGAATATTATTTATAATATTGAATCAATATATATTTATATTTCATAGTGCGTCAATGTAAAAATAAATGGAAACTTATTGACATCACCATATCTTCTAAACCAAACAATTATACGTTATTGAAAAAATTAATAACATTAGCTAACAAATTGGATATTAAATGTCATGAAAGCTTTATTTCTACCGAATCCAATATTTTATTCAAATGTGCTATGGTTGCATATCAAGTAATATATTAAAACACAAATGTATTTTTATGTTCTTCTGCTATCTCTTCTGTACATGAATAATTTATTTTTAAGTTCTTTTTATTAGGCTAATGATTTGAAATTTGCTTCTAAAATTTGTGTTCAATTGATGGATAAAAATGAACCATCAGTATGGCCATTATGCATTGAATTAGGTGTACATAACGATATTATTGATATTGGTTTGAGGATAAAAGTATTGTCATTTGCTGTGCTCAATTGTCCCGTGGAAAAAATTGTTTCAATTATTGAATTAAGGTGATTTAATACATATTATTATGGTATTTAAAATTTTATTTTTGTGGTATAAATATTTCAGTATTTATTAACTTAATAATATTAGAAGATATTACACCCACATGTATTGTTTTCATCTTTCACACACATAACATAGCAATCGCAAATAGTGTTAAGCGGAAATGTACATATAATCAAATTTGTGGAGGAGAATAATTGTACCATAATTTTTCTTTTATTTTAAAGTTATTTTATTGTGCTATCAACTAACATGCACAATCCAGAAATTAATTTTATATTTTTATTAAATTAAAAAAGTTGGCAAATGGTTGGCAAAAATTAGCAGATTTGAAAGGAAGCTGTATACAATTCCAAATAACGTAGCCGTATTTAATATTATTTAATTTTTGTTGTATTATTCTATAGTATAATACATAGAATACTAAATTTTGTTTTCATATCTTACATAATTTCTAAGTGATACAGCTACTGGACGTTCAAAATTGTAATTATTTTCAACGGGTAAGAACTACTGGACATTAAGCTTAGATAAGGAATGTACTCATAAAAAGTTAAAATGTAAGAAAACAAAATGTTTAGTTATTCTAAGTATTATTCTGTAGAATAATAAAAATAAAAGTAAAAACTGTTGTAAATATGGCGTTATTTGGAGTTAAATGTAGTTTCCTTTCAAAACTGCTATAAGTAAACTAAAAAGAATCTGTCTGTAAATTTGCCATGTTATGAATGTGTAAGATAATGACAACATAATATGTGGACATAGAGGTGTGGTATGCTTTAATGAACTCTAATGTTTTATTAGTCTTAAAATTTACATTGCTCAAGTGTTTTTTTTTTTAATTTTGAAGGAAGTCACTGGAGAATGAAAATACTGAACTAATAACTGAATATGATTCTCAAATAGTGATTCCAATGTTAGTATTTTAATAACTATTATTTTATTATTTAATAAAATTGTTAATAACTGATGCGTTTGAAAATTAGAATTAAAAATATCAATTACCTCGCAATATCAAATAATGAAAGTTCATTACATTCAAATTGTTCTAATTGTGTTGAAGTTGGTCTATCACATGATGAGTTATTGTCCAATTTAAGAGAATTGCTTACAGTTTCTTATAACCATTCAAATTATGACCAAGGTAAGATTTTATATTAGATATTTAAAAATTTATTTTATATATAAATTTTATTTTATAGTTTTGGCTATTTATGGCTTCAAATATCTTGGATATGATTCAAAAATGTCAGTATTATGTTTTTTGCATATATCCAACGATAGTATTGTAGACGAGTGTTTCAATTGTTGCGAAGGTGTTCTTAGTACTAAACTAGCACTATATATTTATGCATTACGTTATGCGCATAAAGTTATGCACAATGTTGACATTTTTAAATTACCTACAGATCAAGTATGTAATTTTTTTTTAAATTAAAATTTAATGTATAGGTACAGTAAAAATTGTATATTATAATAAATAAATTTGTTACATTATAATGTAATTCTGTTATAATATTTAATATATCATTTCTTTTTCATTTTAAACCAATGATAAAGCAGAATCTGATCATTATTATGAATTAAGATTTTATGGAAAATATTAACGAATGTTTTAAATTTAAAATTATAAAGTACAACAAAGTAAATTTTTAGTAACTTGAAATTCACTCTTCACTAAACCGGTTTATACTGGTATAAATAATTAATTGTTATTTTTCAGTTGATTAAAGAAGTTATGTCTGACCTTGATGCTCATTCTTCTGTATCTGATCATAAAATAGGACATTATTTACGTAAATATGCATTATTATATAGTAAATGTGCAAAAGGGTTGGATTTGAATGTAAGCCCGGAAGAAATGAATAAAGAACTTATAAGGATGGCTAGGTATAATTTTCTTTTTGAATTATTTTAAAATTATTTATTATGATTTAAAATATCTAAATATCATTTTTTTTTATTGAAAAACAAATTTTTTTTCTATAGAACTGGTCAAGTAAAAAATTTGGTAAAAGCATTGGAAATATGCAATAGGCAATCATTAGATATAAATGATAAGTTACTATTAGAGTTTTTAAAACATTGTTTACACACAATACCTGCAAGAAATATAGAGGAAACTTTAACAACAATGGAATTTAATAGTTTGATTCAGAACAACAAACAATTTTCTAATAGCTTTATGCTTGAAGTTTATGAAGACGTGCCTGGAACTAATCATAATGTTTTGATTGCCTACTATACAGTGCTACATTTTATCACTCCTGATGATCATGGGCAGTTTGAGGATAACATATCACCTATTCAGCATATAAAACTGCTGAAGAGAGTTCATAGTACTATTCCAGGTATAAATGATTAATTAGGTACTAAGAATATGAAATTATTAAAAATTGTTGTTTTTTTATAGATATTGATTATAAGTTATTGTTAAACGCTGAAACTGCCTATGAAACATTTTCTATGGCCCAACAAACTGGGTGCAGTGCTCCTGTACTAAATAGATTGTTGAAAAGTCTACCTGAAAAAATACAACATTGTATAAAACTATCTCGTTCTGTTAGTTGATCTTCTTAATATACTTTTTAATAACTAATTTAATTTTACCAATTACAAATTAATATATGTTTTTCATCAAAACAATATTTTAGACATCTTCAGTGTCAGATGTCTGTCAAGATAATGTGGATTTCAATCAGTTAATACTACAGACAAAATCACCAGCTGATGTTGACAAAATTGTTAAACTATTATCTCAGAAAAACGAGTAAGTCATGCAGAAAGAATATATTTTTTGGTAGAACAGATTTTCATTTTATTTAGGTGAACCTAGCATTGTGTAAGCTTGGGACAAAATATATGTACATATCTATTGATAAAACGGTTATGTTATAATTTTATATTATTTATTAAAATGTTTTATTTTTATTTACTACATCGATAAGTCTATTCAACATAAATGTTTACATTCATTATGGTTAATATTTTTTATAGATTATAAATACATTATTATTTAATAAATGCCTAATAAACAATAGTAATTAATATTTAAAAGTCAAAGAGTATTTGATCATAATCTTACATTTCAAATTAATTTTTGCAAACATTGTATATATTATTAGAAAATTAAGATGATAACTATACAGTTCTATCTCTATTTATAACAAATATGTGTTACCTATAAATTATTTTGATTTTCAGGTTTAATGAAGTATGGGTTGAAGCTTTGAAGAGATTATTAGTGTTTCAACCTCATGAGTTTCGAGTTTCAGTATCTGTATTGAAATATACCTGTAGTAAACACAATTTTACTAAACAGGTAGTTATATCTTTAATATAATTACACTTTTTAGTTTTATTAGATTGAGAACAATTTAAACTTAATCATAATATTAAATGTCTATGTAACTTTTACAGGAATTAGAAGATTTTAGTAGTATTCCAAATGTGAACATTACTTTACTTTATTTGTTGTATTTATTATCTGGTGAAAGTGCTGTAGAAGCAGCTGCTATAAGTTATTTTCAAACTAACCATGTAAGTATTTGCCTAGGGTATAATATAATTTACTGATATAAATATTATGTTAAGGTACTGCCTGATTTGGTATTGGACACTATTCTTGAATATGGTCTAGTAGAACAATTAGCTGAATGTGAAGAGATGATGAACAATCTTATAAGCCGAGCATTAGCTGGAAATAGTGGAAAAAATTGCCGATTAGTCTGTGAGCAGTTAGCTTCTACTGGGCGTAGTTTGTTGGCTGGTTCGTTATATTTAAGTCACAATGGTGTGCCAGCTGCATTGAGAACGAATGTGGCTGCAAAAGAAATATCTGAAAGCTATTTAGGCAGAAATACTAAAGATAAGTGAAATATTTAAATGTTTTTGATTGATGCTATAAGATTTATTGCATTAAAGGGTTTTTTTATTAATTGTATTTCATATAATAATATATTAATGTGTATAATTTTATTTAATGTAGGGTGACAGGATCACACACCAAAATATGTTGTACACTTATTTAAAATGTATTTATTACTAATTTATTCAATGTTTATTATATTATTTTGATTATTATATTAAATATTTGAGATTCTGAACGATGAATGTATTGATTTTACAATGATGTGTTTTTTAAGACATTTTTTTCTTTCTATCATCACCTTTTGGGACTGTAAGAATGCTTACATTTTTTAGTTTGACGGTGGTTCTCTTAATTCTCACCAGTTTATATTAGAATGTTCTGGTTCTAATGGTGTTGTCAGTGATCTACCATAGTTTACATGTATTATACATTTATAATGCACAGCCGCACAGTTGATGTAATTTATCTATCAAAAACTACTCAAAAATATGTTATTTATTCAAATTATTTAAGTGAACTTTATTTATTATTATTATTATTATTTATAATTTCAAATTGTTTTAGGAGATGTCAGGAAAGCCTAGAGAGTAGTTCGAATTACGTTTGATTTATACCATGATGTGCTATATATTATCCAATCCGCTACAGGGTATTGTCAATTTCGGTCAAATGAGTTCATAAAACTAGTGCGAAGTATACTGATCCCATTTTGCCCATGAACTGATTTACACAAAAACCAAGATTCACTCATATAGCGCTATATTTTATGTTTTTTCATATCTTCACTCTTGAAGTCTGGTTATACAACTAATAACTATGAATGGATGTTTGTTCATCTGAAGTCAATAAACTCAAAAACTACTGTAGGGTATATTGTATGTAACATTGTCTAAACATTGATAAAACGATGGTAGCAGAGGAGAAGCATTGTTCACAAAGTGCCCTCTGCTGTTGGTTTAAACAGGAAGAAAAAGAATCAAATACTACTGGACTGTTTTCAATAAATTTATATCAATAGAATTCTTGAGATTTAGTAAGTTAGTAGATTATATCTTTTTTTTCAACTTCTGTAGGTAGCTAAAGGATGGCTCACACATGAATGTTTTTTGTTTTTTTTTAATTGTTTGCCATTGGTTGTATATCATATATTCATATTATACCTAGGTGTTTATTGCAATTAGTAGAAATATTGCATAAATATTTTTTACAAATATATTTATGAACAAACAAATCTTTGGCAACACTGGGCAGGACAGATATTATTATATAATATATACATTATACATATTACTCATTTAATTAAATTTATTACATTCCATTTTATATTTATACAATGACCAAATGTTAATATGTAAATAACTATTAGGAAAATAGTATTCAGCACAAGTGTTATTTTGTGATTTACTATGAAAATTTGTAATTTATTACAGTTTTCATAATATTTTAATGAACAGGTAGGTATTGTGTAAAATAAAATATGTGAATTGATTGCATACAACTTGATTTCTAATTGTTTATAAGAAGTACAATTTGAATCATTTTTAAAGGTTTATGGAATAAAGGGATCTTAATTATCATTACTCATTATAGGTACCTAGCTTAAATTATACCATTTTACCATGAATAGATTATAGATTTAATTTTCATATTACTATATAATATATACATTATTTTTATTATATTATATTAATGTTATAGATTGCTTATTTAATTAAATTACATTCCACGCTTGCTTCCTATCACTATAACAAATTTCATAAAAACTCCTTCAATCACACAAATCCCCTTTATATCTAAATTTTCTTCTCACACATTGCCTGACAACCGTTTCCGTAAACTGAAACATGAATGGCCACATGATCTATTAATTAGTAGGTACTAGGTAGGTATTTAGTTTATTATAATATAGGTACATAAACATACCTATTCTCCTAAGTTGATAAGTTGGAAGTAGTGTACTAGTGTCCCTTTTCTCATGCTGCCACGCAGGGCCTGATTAACCAATAGGCTAAGTAGGCTACAGTCAGTGGTCGGGAGTAGCGCGCTAATTGTAGCGACGCTACAGTAGCACGCTACTTTAGCTGTAGCGATTAACATAGCGTCTCTACAGTATAAGTAATGTAGCGAAATACTATAGCGCGCTAGAAATTTACGGTTAGTGTAGCGAAAATGTTCAT
Organism: Myzus persicae; assembly: GCF_001856785.1. Lineage (NCBI taxonomy): Eukaryota > Metazoa > Arthropoda > Insecta > Hemiptera > Aphididae > Myzus > Myzus persicae. Next base: position 166,826 of record NW_019103267.1, on the reverse strand, counting down.
TATTCTATCGCTACTTCTAACCTATTTCATGAAAATTAAATATTATGGTGTATGTTTATTTATTTAATTAAGATGACTAGATGAGTGTATTTTTGATTTTTTCGGGTTTAAGTTTAACACGGACCGGACTAATCAGCAATCATAGATTATAGATAAGACTATAATCATAAGTGCATTATTACAATATTAGGTAACAGTGTTTTAGATTCTTTGTATCACTGAATTCAGATTTAACACTTCCATCACAATGACCTACTCAACGACAAAGTCCACTTGACACTTACACTATACAGCGGAACGTAAGATGTTCTAGATCCATGCTTGCCATCAACTTTAAAAAAAAAAAATGTTTAGCAAATCAAAATTCTTTGTAATCAGTAATCACTCATCCCCTTACTGTGTGAAGTCTTTTCTCCCAGTGACCGAATGTCTAATCAGTACAAACTACTAATTATTGGCAATTTTCAATAAAACGTTTTTATTTGTTTTGATTTTTGTTACAAAAATACATAAAATACATTGAATAAACCTGTCTTCCAAAAATACAAGAAAGTAGTGGTAGGAATTAACAAATAATGACCAATTACTCAAGTGAATATTATATAAATAAATCAAAAAAATGTAGCGAAAAAGTAGCGCGCTACATTTAAACAATAGCGTTAAAAGTAGCGCACTAAATTTAAAAACAAAGTAGCTTTAGCGATAGCGAGCTACTTTTGGGGGGGAGTAGCAGTAGCGTTAGCGTGCTGCAAAAAAACAGTAGCGTCCCGACCACTGGCTACAGTCTAGGGCGCCAATCGATCAATTGGGGGCGCCACAAAAATTTTTTTTACGAATGTAGAATTTTTGCATAATATATACTTAAAAAAAAAAAATTGTTACGTGTGCGTACGTACATTTTATTGGTATATTTTTTAATACAATTTACAAACAGCTTATTAATATGAGTGAAAATAAAAAACCAAGTGGTTCCGAGTATCGAAAAAGGGCTCGAGAGCGTAGTGAGCGGGAAAATGCAATTTTGAAAAAAATGCCTTCACTTGATTCGTTTTTTAGTAAATCTAAAACAACGTCTAATAATGACTTCTGATTCTGAATCATTATTAGATGCCTCAGTGAAGAGTGTTCTGGTTGAAAGTAGCAAAAACAAAAGTGAAATTCAAGTGGCGATGCCGTCTACTAGTGCTAATAGTCTTTCGCAGGGTTAAAATCAATGAAAAAACTTTTTAAAATGAATAATATTTAGTTCAATCATAAATTAAAATTTTTTAAATGCTTTTGTATATAATTTTATTAAATATAAAACACGTTTTATTTTAAACAAAAAAAGTCTGTTGTTTTTACGTTTTCTTAATCCTCGTTTTACCCTCCAACCACTCCGATCATTCATAGGGGCGCCAAATCAACCCTAGCCTACTGGTGACCAACTCCTTAATCAGGCCCTGCTGCCACGTCTAGTACTCAAATGTCTCAAATGTTAACATCTTTATTCATCAGAGATATGTATTAGATATTTAGATTAGTATTGTACTTAGTGGTGCAAGACATTAAGACAATATAATATACACACCCACCCACCCCCACCACAACCTCTAAATAACAAATAAATATATACCCATACGATAAGCCGCAGTTTTCTATTAATAAATCTACAATAATAATGATAACGAAAATCATTTCAAAAACGTTATATAGTAATATTAGTATTAAGTTGTAAGTTGTATGCTTAGTTCTATTAAGTATTATCTCACTATCATTATCGTGGTTTTTAGCTGTAGGGCGTAGGGTACATAAATAAGTCTGCCTAAATAGTAACGATTTAATGTAAAATATTTTTATTCATAATTTACTATGAATAACTCCCTGAAAACTCCAATAACCCCCCACCCGTCTAAAATATATTGGTGGCGCAGTGCACCAAAAACAGTATACTCAAACCGCCTCTGTAATATTCATTGTATAATTATTATTGACTATTGTGTAGGTATATGGATTGTAAATATTTTTTATAAATAAATAATAAAAAAAAAGCACAAGTGTTATTTTGTGATTTATAATGACAATTTTTAATTTATTATGGTAGGTATTAATATTATGAATCGTGTAAAATAAACGTGAATTGGTACAAGTCCATTTAGGTAATTATTTATTTTTAGGGGGAGTTTTTAAACACATAATATTACAAAATGTTTTTTTTTCTCAAGCTTTGTTTGATTTTATAATTACCTGAGTAGTCGAATTAAATAAAGTGAACTTAATAGATACCTATCTATGAACATATTCGTTACAATTATAAAAGTGTAAAATAACAGTTATTTTGTATTGGTGTACCTAGATAAGTTATTAAATTTTTAAATTTTTAAACACATTTCAGATTGATAACCATTGAATTTACAAATAATTGTAATAGGTAATAGTAAGTACCTACCGATGTTGTATTTTAGTATTTACCTATGCGGTACCATATTAAACTTTCGCTTAATGTTAGGTATCACTTATCAGCTGGTTTATGTTATTCGTTTTGTTCAGTACTGCGATTTAAGATAATTATTCATTAATTTAAGATAATCTACTATCTTAAATCGTGTTCAGTACCTAAATGTCAAATTATTACATATTTACATTACCAGACGCCGAGTAGGTATGCATTCAACAAATTTAAATTTTGGAAGTCGGAAAAATTCACTCCTAACCTCTCCGAAAATAAATCCAAGGATCGCCCATGTCAATGACATTTTCAAATTTAATTTTTTCGGAAAAAAAGTTTTTCCTAAAAAATAGATTAACAAATTTCCTATTTTAAAATTTTCAAAAAATATTTAATTCAGATTTGAAATTGTCAGTATTAGAAAGAAAAATGTGATATTACAAGTGTAGCAAACGAGTGAATAAATTATATAGCAACAAAATTTAAAAACATTGATTAGAACAAAAGTTATTTGATTTTTCAGGTCTTTCTGTTACACTCACATTATACCTATATCGTTTTGTATTTACCTACATTTAATAAAGTTACCTACGTAATGCACAAATATTATTTTAAGTGCTTACCAGTTACCAATTAGAATAATTAGATGGACGTTTGATCGATGGATAAGAAATAAATTTTTCTAGAAATTCTTTTGTCCAAACCGGTATAAAATTTTCCCAACGTTATCTCTCGTTGATCAATATTGATAATGTTAATGGTAAGGTGCGAACACCCCGGTGCTTTTTTTGTGCACCAGTTTGAACTAGTGATTTTTTAGTTTATGTGTAGGTATGGGACATGTTGACTTGTCATGGAAAAAACATCATTGTAAATTAAAAACTGTAATATTCTGTTACAAAAAAGAATGGATTATAAATTTATATATATACATAATATTATAATGTATGTATAAAACCAATGTAAATACCTATAATGGCCAATAGATACCTATATTATTTTGTAGATGATATTATACAGGGGGATTCTTTTATCATGAGCCACTGATTATTTTAAAAATTACCTATTGATGTATATGAAAATGTTTTTTTACATGGTTTCAAGTCGTCACAAAACAATGTGGTTTTTAAAAAATATATTTTTAATATTTTTATTCTTCTAATTTTGAAGTTTTTTATTTTTTGAATGTCAACATACAGTTTTCATTTCATATTCCAAAGTAGAGTAGAATATTTTTTTAACTATTTCGATACATAAAAATCGAATTTATAACGAGTAGTTCATGACTCATGAGTTATGACTTATGAGTGAACGAACATTTACGGGGTAACTGGGTATCACTCCATTCCGCTCATCTAAACTTACCCATAACACATAAACTGTATGTTGTGATTCAAAACATAAAAACATAAAAAATGATATGGATAAAGAATATTGAAAAATATAATTTTTTTAAAATACCTTGCTTTGTAACGACTTGAAACCATGCAAAAAATATTTTCAAATACATAATTATTAATTTTTGAAATAATGAGTGGTTCATGATAAAATAATCATCACCTTGTACAAATATGATACAGGTGTTGTATATGGGTGTACAATAAATAGAAAAATTGTATAAGTATGCAAATTAAATAAACTAAGTTAAAATTTTCAACCTAAGTTATATTTTTATTATAGCCAGCTAAGATTCAGTATCATATTTTTTTTTACAGTATGTGGAGAAATTTTCCAGCAATGAATAATTTACTTATTTTAGTATTTTTGGATACATTACTGACGTATTCAGGTATTCAGGTTAGTTATACATTTTATTTAGTACATAAAACCAATTTATGTTTGGGTACTCTGAAAATATTAGAAACCAAGTGAATTGCGAAGCAACGATTGTAGCTATAATTGGTTGTACAATAATGTGCATATCGGTATTTTATTTTTATTTTTCGTGACAGTCATCACTCATCACCTTTTGACAGAACTCTAATTTATGACTGTGAAAAATTAAAAAGAAACTCACAAAAATACCGGAAATATATTTTTGCCAGTTTTCAGCAAAATCGGTTTTGTTATTTTGATGTACCTAATTCAAATTTAGGTAATAACCGTAGAAACTTCCAAGTGATGCCCTATGGGAACATCGAATGTAGAATTTACCGAGATCCACACGGAACTTTTTAAACAATTAATTATTTGTTGGCCAATTCTACCAACCACTGTCAGATGGTGAAATGTTCCTTTTCAGGACTAAATCTGACGATGGTGTCAATATTAATATTGAGGACTTAACACCAGATAAAAAAATATTGATGTCCGAGATGTGCAAGAAAGTGGAGTGTGATATGCGTCCAATAAACATACAGGTCCTATCAACAGAATAGACCCAATATCAGAAGGCCGAGACTATGGTGGTAGAAAGACCACACCCAAGTTATGGGAGCGCAATATTTGCATTTTGCATACCTAAGTACCTATGAATGTAATATCGACAGGTGTCATTGAAAACCAAGACAGTAGAAATACTTTTGATATCGAAAAATGTGCAATAACATCTATACACAAGCATCCCAATTTAATATTATGCTCTTTCAATTTAAGCTGTTACAGTTGTATACCTACCATATATATATATTTTAATTTTTAATTTTTAGGCTCAAACTTACCCCGAAGCAAATTTAATTAAAAATGTAAGTGACGAGTTTTATAAAAAGTGCGCAACTTCGGTTACTTGCAATAGCACTTCTAAATATAGAACTATTAATGGAACGTGCAATAACTTAGAACAACCATTATGGGGTTCAACTTTTACTCCCTATATTCGACTGGGTTCAGCTTATTACGATGATGGTAAGTGGTCAATGAATATATTTTTATTTAATTGATAAATAACCCGATGATATTATATATAAGTTATTAAATACAAGTAACTATTTAGGCTTACATAGTAGTTATATATTAAAACAATTTTCATATTGTAATGATCTCATGTTGATGAACTCTGCTGTTCTTCTTTTTTATATGTGTTGTCGTCCAAGTTTGTCGTATTGTCTCCAAACTAGTACTTACCATGTTATTGCAAATTAATTGCAATAATTTGCAATACTGCTGCTGCTACAAAAAAAATTTGCAATGTTATTATAATAACATATAATATAAATAATATTTAGTAGGTACGCATGCTGTAAATCGACTGTTATTAAACTTACTGCCTTACTCTTTTGTTGCTGTATTAATTAAATTGACAAAAGACAAAGATATTATAATATGCACAAATAAATAATTAAAAATATAATATAATTACATTTATTTATACTGAAGTCGACAACATTCATATATTTAAATTGCATTAATAGGTAACTATAGTCTTCGACTACAATATAAGAATAAATCGGAATTGCCAGGAGCTCGCCATTTGCAGTTGGAATTGTTTTGGCCAAGAACATTTCCAATTGATGTTCCAGACATTTCCAGAAATTATCATGTCAATCAAGTCGGCCAGTTTATTACACATGATATTAGTTTAATGGGAGTCAATTTTACTGGTAAAACGCTTTAAAAATTAAATACTGTTTGAATAAGAGGATAAAACAAAATAATTACAAATATTTAAAAAAAATTGTTGTAATTTACAACAGAATGTCAGAATGTTAACTATTTTTCCACATAAACATCTTTTTTTTTTTTTTTTATTAATTTAAGCCACAACAACTAAGGTTATTGGCATGTTATAAACATCTTTATTATCCATTAATTTAAAGTATTGAAATTTATCTTTTGGGTATATCTCGTATAATGTAGGATGACTACCTAAGTCAGCATGTATAATACATTCTATACATTATTTGATGCTCTGCATTTAAGTATTTTAATGTTTGTACTCAAAAACAACTTTTGGAGCGCTACCTACCCACCACGGATTACTACTTTTTTAAAACGTATAAAGTACGAATCAAGTACAATCGATTTGTATCACCTTGTCTGAATTATCGATTGTTGTCATTAAATCTTCCTTTCTACACTTAATTGGTAATGGTGTACATTTAAACAAAAGGTTCGTATTATTATTCCTTTATTTTATTTACTATTTCTCCATATAACCTGATGTCTTTCCATTGGCACCATTTGGAGTTTCCTACCGTGTCTCCTTAGTTAATCGAAACAATACTAGATACGATTTTTTGAATAAACATATAAGTACAATTTATTATAGAAAGTCAACAAGTTTTCATTTAATTCGTTTTAAATGAACATTTTTTTTTAGATTTTTATAGGAAGTAAGACAGTAAATAACTACATATAATGCTATTTAATAAAAATGTAAAACATCTAGGTTAGATAGAGACTTCACTATGCCTAAACGTTTCAAATTGTTGTAAAATAGTATTTTGCCTTTAGTTTAATTTTAGTTAAAAACCTTATGGGTACCGAACTGCGTTTAAGTTAAAATATTTAAGTTCATACATCTGGTCTATATTATTGTTGATACTTTAGTAGTTACAATATTGTTGCCTGGGTAGAGCATCTCAATTCTTTATACTGTGTTGGCCATAATTTAAATCGATAAATGTGTTAAATAAAATTGATTTATATACAATAGTAATAATGATAAATAATATTTTAGTACCACCTGCGGATTGTTGTGCAGTTCAGAGTGATGACAATATTCCAGATATTTGCCAAGCAGTGATTAAGATACCCCCTCAAGACCCGGCATATTCTGAAATAAACAAAACATGTCTTCCATTTAGACGAGCAATGACAGCTTCTTTTGATTTCAATTGTGAAATAACTCCTCAAATACCCGTGTGTACTGATTTATATTATCATTTATAGTTTTAATTTACGTTACAATATTTTTACCTTTTCTTTATATACGGTATAATTTAAATAGTCTTTTAACTTTTTGTGGACTAAAAATACTAGGTACAAAATGTTTCTTCCTGAAGTACCCTACATTTTATCCTAAAATAAAATATTTTAGAGCTATAGTTGCTTTCCAATAGCAGGTCATATAAAATTAAGTAATTCCTTAATTATTAAAATTTTCTAACATTAAAATAGATTTGTAATAAAATTGTGCATAATGCAGATTACAAAAGTATAATAATATACAGTATAAAAAGAGTGGCAATTCGCGCCCAAGACAATAATAAAATAATAAATATGTATAACAGGCGATTGCGCTTGGTAAATAACAATACAAACAAACAAAATTGTATAGTAATTTGAGACGATTCGCGCCCACGATATAATAATTTATAATATAATTTAAGGCGAATTGCTCCACGACAAAAATTCAATATTTAAAAATTGCCCCGACAGTTAAAATAATAGTAAAAAGACCGGCAAATCAACGTGGATTCTTCAATTCTTGGCTGACACCGTAGAGCTTACTGTGGACTGAATCACGGCGGCCTTATTAAATTATAATTGCAGGGCCGGCTCGGCAGCTTGCGATAACGTGCTGTTAATCTACATAATAATAATATGGGTATAACTCACTGGGCACATTTAAATACATACAAAAACAAAACAATAATTACATAACAGGTGATTGAGTGTGTGTGTGTGACCACAGAATTAATGAAATTTATTTTTCATTTATTCTGTGGTGTGACCTAGGGTTGGCAGTATTCAAAATTTTGATGCCGGTATCCGGTATTTGTTTACTACCGGTATTTACGGTATTACCGGTTATACGGTATTTTCGGTTAGGTTAACCTTACCACGGTAATTACCGAAAATAACGAGGTGAGGTAATTACCGGAAATATAGTACATCGGAATACATACCGGATCTCGGTAAATTTATTTGTGTTTCCAAGTTTCCAACCTAAGAAAATTTACCTTTAACATCTAAAAATCATGTGTAATTATTAATTATTGTTTAAGACTTTAAGACTCCCAATATTTTGTGATATGGGGAAAAGGGGAGGGGTAGTTTCTAGAAAAATAATAAATTACTTCTACAAACAAAGAGGGAGGGGATCGTGAGGTAACTGATTTTATTTTAACCTATTTTTTTGGTATTCGCGACGCTGAAATGGTTGAGAAACTCTGATCTAGATGCAGGCAACGGTGGTCTGCAAACTGGCAGTTTAGAATATTATATTATGTCATTATGAATATATAAAAATAATAAATAATAAATGCTAGTATATTCGGTAATTACCGGGGTAGGGTATTTTCGGTAATAACGGTAATTACCGAATCATGGTATACCGTTATTCTGAAATACCGAAAATACGGGATACCGGTATTTATCGGTATACCAAAAATACCACCAGCCTCTAGTTTGACCTGCAGTTCCTCCGTGACTGAGATCGAATACTATTTTAAATTGTATTCATATATTGTTGTGTTGCGGCGGCAACAGTTAGGCAGTTAGCATCCAACTTAACTTATATTAATTTTTCTTATACCTACTCATAACTTAACTTCACGATTTTAACAAATTTGTTTGGTTGTCCTGCCATGAATTTCAGTATATAACATACTATTAAATAATAAATTGTTATTTCGTACTCAAGGGCGTCATTTCAGATTTTTTCTGGGTGTGCAAACTTTTAGGCAGGCCAATTTTGACATTTCACCAAGTGATTAAAAAAAAAATATTTACATACGTAAATGTAGGTAACCTATGTAAACCTATGTAAATATTCTTTTCTTCCCTTTTATAATTATAATTGAAACTCATAACGACTAATGCAACTTTTAAATATCTAGCAATTCAAAGAATTAAAAGCTTTTAAGCAATTAAAGCAACCAGATAATGCCATTTCACTAATATTTGAAAAAAAGCAAATAAGATATGATCAATAAACCTAATGAACCAAAAATATACAAAAACTTGAAAAAAATATTTTATTTATATTAAGTACCTATACATGAAATCATAAAGTATAATTTAATTATGGCGGCGCATTGGAGTATTGATGGCTGTTCAATTTTTAACATTTTTTAAGTTAGTGGTGCCGTTGAAAACCCTGCTCCCCCCCAAATGACTGCCCTGTTCGTACCCTTAATATTAAAATCATCGATGTCATACATAATGTACAAAACTCTAATAATTCCAAAAAATCTTATGTGTTATATATTTTTCAGGTAAATCAGCAAACTGCTTTTCTTGACGCATCTCAAATATACGGATCTACTGTAGCTAAAGCAGACTCTCTTAGATCTCATGATTTAGGAAAATTAAAAACTGACATGATTGATGGACAAGAATTTTGTCCTCAAAAACAAAGGAATGGATCATTTTGTGATGGGCGAACTAATGTGACTTATTGTTTCGATGGAGGTACTGCAAAAACTAAAATTATCATTATGAATATAGAATTCATTATGATACCCATTTAAAAAATATGTTGTTTTTAGGCGATCCTAGAGGTAATCAGCACTTCGGTCTCATATTATACCAAGTGGCGTTTGTTAGGTTTCATAACCTTATAGCAGGATTATTACTAGCTCAAAATCCAAATTGGTCAGATGAAATACTATACCAAGAAGCTCGAAAGTTCATAACTGCAGTTCTTCAGATTTTAGTTTACCGAGATTACTTGCCGGTTTTACTTGGTAGGTATTTATTTTAGGTGTCACCAATTTCAGATATACATGATTCGATGTAAATATACTTTTGTATCTACATATAAATTAAGTTATAAAGAATTATTAAAGGTACAATACTCATTAGTTAAAAATATAAAATATGTATCAATTTAAATTTAATATCTAAAAATTAAATGCTTTCATATTTATAGGTAGTGATTATTGTGAAAAAGTTGGTTTGACTCTTACTGTAGATAAGAAAACTGTGTATGATCCATCAATTATGCCACAATTGGCCGTTGAATTTTCAGGAGGTTGTTTTCGAGTTCCACACAACGTTGTGCCTTCGCTATATTAGTAATTTTTTAATTTTTTAATCTAAAAGACATCCTTTGTTTTAATTATACTACTGATCAAGTTTTGTAGACGAGACATACCATAGCTCAGAAAATTTTAAACTTAACGAGTACATGTCATTTCCTGATCCGATAATCGGCGGTTCTAAGCTTGAAGAATTACTCAGAGGAATGTCATTCGTGAAAGGTCGATGTCCATTACCAAATTATAATTTGTTGGTAATATATACCTTATATATATTGAAATCTTTTTGCCTCTATAATTAACTTGAATTATTTGATTATATACCAGATATCAAGTGGTATGTTTCATAATTTTATAAGTACTGTTGCAGACACAGACTTACTTAGTATAGACATTCAAAGGGGCCGTGATATTGGTTTACCTCCATACATTAGAGTCAGAAAAATTTGCGGTTTTCCAAATATTACATCATTTGATGATTTATCTGGCGCATTACAGCTTACTGTGAGTTTTTTAAATTGTGCGTAACATTTTTTATAGTTTTAATCAAAGAAATGAAAAAGTAAAGTACTTGTATTTGTCTATTATTATCCTATATGTTTGTGTATTGTATATATTATGTTCTATAGCAGGGATGGTAAACCTTTTAAACACCGCATGCCCAACACTAGTAATAACATTTTTTTTTAGAGAGTGCCATGAAAACATTTAAAAAATATTATATTTTGTTATACTATAATTTGATTGTATAAAAGGTTATATAATATAAAATAGTAAAAATTTTCGCGTGCCCACACTCCACAAAATATTTTCTCGTGCCACCTCGGGCACGCGTGCCATGGATTTGCCATCCCAGATATATACCTATAGTTATGACTACAATATCAAACGCTTATAATTAACACTCTTATCAAAACTAACTATAATATGGTTCATATCAAAAATATCAACAAAATATGAGCACATTAGATTTTGTTTTCATTCTACATTTTTTTTAAATTTACTACAATTCTGCTATTGTATTTTAATTAAATATATTAGGTATTATATAATAGATTATTAGAATCGTCGTATTTTAATAATTTTATATAATACATACACCAGTCAATTGAATAAACAAGTGTTCTGTAAATAACAAATTTGTATTTTTCAAATTAACAGTATGAAACATATTTTTACACAAGGAACGACTGAACACATGGTAATATATGTATGATATAATATACAAAAAAATATTTAAAAAATTATAAAAAAAAAAAATATATATATGTATATTGTATATATATTGAATACATCTTAATGTATAAAGGTACTCGCAGGAATGGTTAGCGGGAAAACCAAAAAACAAAAATCGCGAGGGCCAACTAAAAGGTTGCCGGCGGAAAACGAGGGACGTCGGTACAAAACTAAAAGAAAAATGTAAAAAAAAAAATGCGACGAGGCACAAGGGTGCTCGAAAAACCGGATGCGCCACATCGCGGTACCAGAGTCTAATACCAATCTAATCATTATTATTCGGACGACAACAACATCAGACCAACAATCTGCCGACCTTGAGGAGTCGGTTCCCTAGTGCTGACATAATGGACGGCCTACGACTATTTTGCAGCGGTTGTTTTGATGCTGCTGACTTTACCGTGGCCACTGACGGTTCGAGCTCGTCACCGTCACTTTTTGGTACGTCTATAGCCGTGCTTTGAACTGTCTTCTCAATTTCTTCTGACTGAATCACGCTCTTGACCTCTGGGACGTCCGGCTCACAATCTACGTCCGACGGCAGCCGGTTGTTCGCCGTTGTTTTTTGTCGCTCGTTAGTGGCCAAAAAACCAGGTGCCACACAATCACCGTCTTCAGAATGCCGCGTTATTGGTGGCAAGTGTTCAACTTCCGGCGTACTGCTGAAACACCGCGGTAACGGCGGAAGGCGCTTACCGTACTTCGTGTTAGCGTTTCGGATTTCTGACGCAACTTCGTCAAACTGCAGCAACTTGTCCAAGACGCTCGGCACAAAAATACTCGGCGCCTCCGTTTGTGGTGATGCAATACTGCTATCACCGCTTGAAACAGACGACGACCGCTCGTCACTCGGATCCAGAGAGAGGGCGGGCAAATTCAATGACCTCTGAACGGCGGCCTTCAGTAAGTCCTCGGCCACCTCGTCCAACACTTTGATATCTGCCGAAGTCAACGTCGTCGTTGGTTGTAATATGGTCTGCTTCCGTGAAACTTTCCATGGTTTTGTTTAAAAATTCAGAAATTGAATTTCAAGACATTATAATTGAGTTAAATTATTTAAATAATTTATGAGACAAAAAATAGTTTGAGCAATGCCTCGTAGTAGACTGAAACAAAATTTGTTGTAAGACGTACGAATAAACATTCGGACGAATGTACATATCCATGACAACGAAATATAATATTATAATATTGTTGAACATTGAAAATAAAATAGGTGCATGGTTACTAATTAATTTCCAGACACATTACATAATATGTGTATTTAAAATGACGATTGTAATATTCTTACATTTCAATATATGGTTCAATAATAATTCGTTTACATGTACGGTTAGCCAAAAGTGGCATTTTGAGTTGACAACTTTACAGTATAAAATATAATAATATGGTCTCCGCTAGTGTCCACGATATTCGTGTACTGTGAAGATGTGTTATACGCGGTTCGAGTTGTGCAAAACGCACTCTCTCGTTTGACTTAGCAGACCCGTTGACTTCGCCCCATTTTTTTTTGGTTTTGTACTTACGTCCGTTGCTTTCCGTCGGCAACGTTAGTTGGCTCTCCTCGCGATTTTTGTTTTGTTTTACCGCCAATCGTTCTTGCCAGACGCCAGTACATATTATATAAATTATGATGTATCAAGTTATTGTATGTATTTAATATTTCATTGTGTAAAAATATGTTTCATATTGTTATTTAAAAAAAATTAAAAATTAGTTATAAACAGAGCACATGTTTATTCAATCCACTGGTGAATATACTATGTAAAACAATTAAAATGCGAAGATTCTAATAATCTATTCTATAATGCCTTATATATTTAATTAAAAAGCAGATCAGCTGTTTAAAATGCGGTAGTAGTATTTCAGTAAATTTGAAAAAGTTTAGAATGAAAACAAGATTTAATGTGCTCATATTTTGTAAATATTTTGTCGAGATTCTCGATATGAACCATAGTTGGTCTTGGTGTTTGATATTATAGTCATAACTATAATATATAGGTATGTATTAAAATAATATACTGTCATCACCGTCAGTAAGTGCAGCCGTATTTGTATAGCCGTACAGGTACTTCATAGTATATTGATATTTTTGGACCTGATTTTTAACAGTTTGCTCAATTTTGTTTACATTGTGTACTAGTTCTTTATTGTGGGTTGACTTATTTAATTTTATGTAATAGTTGCAAAATTATCTATATAATACACAGCAATTCTCGTATAGACCTAAGTACTTATTTTCATAATAAAGTATATAATATTTTAATGTACAAACGAAGTTATTACAGACTCGGGAGGATTGACACAGTTCTTCCTGTAACTACGTATATGTTATATGCATATACAAATAATTCAAAGTTAATCATTTAGATTTATTTTTCTCAATGGATTTGGCCACTTTAAATTGTTATAGAATAGATAGAATAAATAACACCAGGTTTAACTTTTTTTAGGGTAAGAAAAAATAAACTATTAACGCATAATGCATAAACAGCATATTTTAAGGTTCCAGTAGTATACTAGGCGTGCTCAACTTTTTTCAACTTGAGGGCCACATTCGGAACTTATATTTATACTGTAGGCCGTACAATACACTTTGCGGTTTTTTTGTGAATTCTGATGAATGCAATAAGTATAATATTATCTTTGTTCACTTATCGAATTATTAATAAATTATAATTACTGCTTTAAATTATTATTTTTATTCACTGTGCGAGTTTAAACTGTTTTAAGTACTAATAATAAATATTTCTATGCTACTACGCTAGTTAACAATTTGTTTTGTCATTAGAAACTGCTAGTACACTTTTACATTAAAATTAAAAATTGTGAGGTATCTTGGAATTCTTAAAAACTCATTAAAATAAAATATTTCTTTTAAATCATAACTATAAATTTTGTTCATACTACCTATACCAGGGATGGCAAAACTTTTGAATATTCCTTGCCCAAAATTAGTAATAACCTTTTCTTTTTAGAGCGTGCGATGAAAAAAATATTAAAAATATTATATTTTGTTATACTATAATTTGATTGTATAATTAATGTATTAGTATAAAAAGGTTAGTTTAGGTTATTATAGGTCCTATAATATTATATATTATATAATATATAATAATAAAAATTTTCACCACAAAATCTTTTCGCGTGCCACCTCGGGCACGCGTGCCGTGGATTTGCCATCCCTCTTCTACAGTCTATTCTGGAAGTTCTTAAGCCTTTTAAGTAGGTAAACGTTCCCCTGATTAAAGACTTTTAAGTATAACGAAGTGGACCTCTTTTCAGTATATTCTTTCGAATAACCTTTTTTTAAAAAATTTTTTCATAATAATAGCATTTGAGATTTCAGAGATTTCTTGTCAACAATTTGAACTAGGTTATCCATGGCCTGGACCACCGATTAAATTAAATAGCGTATTATGTTATTGTTATCGGAAAACAATTTCAATTTCAAAAAAGTTATAATAGTTCACTATAACTACAAAAATATTTTAGTAAACAAATTTGCACCACCTTATACATTTGTTGCCCCCAAAAATCTGTCAACCTGGTCAGTTGTACACATTGCAGACATAAATGCTTATCAGCCGTGAAGCAGCTTTTAATTAAAAAAAATATATTTTCAGTCATTAAAACCAAACCTATTATATCATTTGAGTAATATTACTATTTGATAATTTTTAATGTTTACTACTGATTAATTATATTCAGGACATTGAGTTACTGAAGCAGAATTATGAAAGTGTCGAAGATATAGATTTGCTAGTAGGAGCTTTGCTTGAACCACTTGTTGACGATGCAATGGTTGGTGAAACTGCAAGGTGCATAATCTCTGATGGATTTTTTCGTATTCGATATGGTGATCGTTTCTTTTTCGATGTAGAAGATCAACCAGGAAGTTTTTCTAAAGGTATACATGATAATTAGTTATATATTTTTTACCGTAATGATGCTTTTTTAAATATATTTGTAATATTAGAACAATATGATGTCTTATGGAGTCTCACCCTTTCTCAAATATTTTGTGCAACTACAGAAATCGATATATTACCATTCAATATTTTCATACCAGCTAGGTTGGTATTATTTTTTTGATTAATTGATTAAATTTGATAACTTGTACTTATACTATCAATTACTGATCTGTGTGTTGTTATGTATAACATATCCATACACATGACCAATTCAATTTTAAAATATTTCTTACGTCCAGTTAATTTCTTATAATTTTGTTTTAAGGCTTACAATTGATTGTGGATCAACAAGTTTTAATCTTTCTGCATGGAAAGAAAATTAAAAAGGTTAACTTAATAAATTATTATTTCTTCAAACGGAGATACAAAAGAATCACGTATAAGTTTAAATAATATACATGTGAAGTACAAAACTTACAAAAAAATATGAATAATTGATTAAAGTTATAAAATAGATTTCATTTTTGAAATTGTACAATAATATAGTTAAATTAAAAGTTAAGCAATTTAAAAAAGTGATTATTGTAATAAAAAAATAAAACTATTCTGTATATTAACTAGGTATAATATGTTATATTAACTGTAATATAACACAATTACCTACATAATTTATAATCTGATGTTTTTTGTTGTGGCGTCAACGTGCGACGTCGAGGTTATTAAACGATAAAAACTTATTATAAATGTATCAATAACTATGTATGTTATAGACCATAGAAATGCAAAATAGTATCTATTGGTTTTTTCGTTTTTGTACCAAAGAAAATATATGTACAACCTGAGTCTAACATTTCTCGACAAAAAAGAAAAAAACACAAACGGAGCACTGCAAAACAAAATATAACAGTGTTGATGTTATCTAGAAACCTATTCTTGATTTACAGTCTTACAGAAACTATGAAAAACTTGTTGCCAATTGCCATGGCCGACATAAGTGTTTGAAAGTTATAGTTACAGTTTTTCGTCCCCGTTTTTGGCGGCTGTTACAGACGATTTGCCCCCACGTACCGTGCTTTCGTCGGCTCTTTCCCGTGTTTTGTATGTTTTGCACTTTTCTGACAGTCATACGAGCTGTTTAACTTTGGTTTTGCGCCACGCCGCTTGTGTTCAAGCTGTGAGCAGAGTGCGAAACGCTCCTGTTTGTTTGAATTTTCGTGACCTCGTGGTCCCGACGACTTTGCGAGTTTGTTTCATAGACCCGCCGTGGAAACCCCAACGGTCGGTTGTACCGCGGTTACGATGATAAGTCACTGAAGCCAATAAAGACGATGTGTTTAAGTGAAAACATTTCTTATAAGGATCACCTATGTAGATTTGTGTAAATAAAATATGTTTTTGAAGTGTAATGATTTTAAAGTTTTTATTTTCCATTATTATTAAGAAACGCGTTAATACGCTGGTGTAACATTCATTTATGCGGCTTGTGGAATTGTGCCTACTTTGTACAAGAATGATCTTCGTTTTTTTTAACCTGTGTAGATCTCACGAGGAACCTTGTATTGAATTCTCAAGCTTTTTGACGGAGCGAAAATTTTACAATCGACGTTATTTAAAAAAGATTGTCCTGTATTTTTAATCAAATTTCGTCAATTGACTGAAAAATTTGTTTTTGTAAAATAAGGCAATTTATTGCTAGACAACTTCATAAGTTATTTATGTCTACAGTTCTTAAAAAATGTGTCAGGTGAATAGCATTCAGTATAGAAAATTGAAATTCAATCAATATTTTTATTAAATAAACACTTTTTTATGCATGTAATGTATTAATGTATAATATCCTGTACCTATTACTAATATAAATATAAAAATTAAATAAAAAAACAATTTTAAATGAATTTTATACTATAATTTTTTGCATTTTAAGTGCATATTTTATTGCATTCTTTTGGCATTTTTAATGCATTTTTTAATGTTCTTTAGTGCATTAAATTCACAGCCTTAGTAATAACCAATATTAAAATAATGTTTTGACGTTTAATGGGATATTGTTACCTATATTAAGAATAAACATGGAGCAGCATGCTGATTCACATACTATTAAGTATCAATTATCATAATAGGCTCAAGTTTTCAGACATTTTATACCGTCGAAGATCAACCAACAGCTTACCAGAAAGATCGAGGTGAAAAATAAGTTTTTAATATCATGTTGTTCATTAGGATGTCTCCTAAAATATATCAGATCTAGCAATAAATGTATATTACTTATAGACGTTTTCAATATTTTTTGGGTTAAAAATACTGAAAATGTAATGTTCCTCTTAAGTTGTTTTAATAGTTGTTGAAACAAATATTAAAGATACACATAAAGAAGATTTTTTTTTATAATCATTTAAATTTAATTAAAAAAATATTACAAATTTGATCGTTATTTTGTAGTTAAAAATGTTTGATTTTTATAAGTAAAAATTATTGACAGTTTAAAACAAGGTTTTTCATAATTTTAGTTTATACTGTAAATAAAAAATCTATGAAATGCATGTAAACAATTTTTGTTCGTAGATATTTGAAATTCAAATTATAACGTAAATTGATATAAGTTTTTATCGAAGAATAACGATTTGAGTTACCTTTATGTTTGTGGGTATTTGAAACTTTTAAAGTATTATTATTATATTTTATACACACAATAAGTAGTTTTCAAATTCAATTTATTCAGAAAAAATCAATTCAATCTACTGTATTATACTAATGTCTAATAGTAAAGTAAATTACTTTAATACCAATAATATCATAAAATTTAGTCAGTATAGTATAGGCTGGCAGACAGTCAGCTAATTCAGAATCGTTTTTCATATACAGTGATTCTATATTATTGAATTCAAAATTTAACACATCTATTACAATGACCTTCCTAGACACCTTCTACTGTACAGCAGAGCGGCGCCCACTTGCCCAGCTTTTTTAAATTTATTAATTCCAATAATCTTATAACTATCAGGTCTCTTTTATTTCAAATTAATAACCAATACTGTAGAGTCTATACTGCTTATATTTAAGTGGGTTATTTTATAAAGAAGTTAATACCTGTAGTAGTTTTAAAAATCTTATCTCATTTTCTAGTGCCTTATAATTCATTGCAGAGGTAGCTACCTCACTGTTTTTTCTGTTTTGTTTTTGCCGACTTGTCATAAACACTTGTAACATGTCACTGTTGACATGTTAATAACATACACAAGTATGAATGACATGTGCATTGTATTTGTTAGAACATATTAATTTGATTGTTTGTCAATAAGATAATATTTATAAAAACTATATATAGCTTTGGCAAACATATGATAATATTTTTGGTGAGTATATAATAGATAATAAACCTAGAGAATCCTACAGCAGTAGCAAACTGTAATATTTTTGTATCCAACTCTCTGTATATTAATCTAGATAATATAATATTATTTCTTTAAATTTATCTAATATAATTTGTGTATTTATTGTATGATTATTGTATGTTGTTATGTTGTTTATAATATTTTTGTTCAGTTAACACAGGCAAGTTAAAAACTGTCAGTTTAAGGTACGTATGTATTTTTTTTTATTTTAAAATTCGATCGTAAAAACTTTTTAAAATAATTCCGAGTGGAGTTAATTGTATTATAGTGATTTGTGCTTATAGATTTTTTTAGCTGGAGTTCAAATATTTTATATTTAAAAAAAATTTGTTCTTTGTATTCAAATACGAATGTAACGCACAATTTGTAGGTTATAACTGAAGTATAAGTGTCCCCCAGACATGTGTTTTGTAATAACCAAACATTGGCTTAATTCAAATTAACATACTTAGAGGACCGGTGAATTGTTGTTTCACAAATAAAAAGGAGGTTTTCTGAGGGAGGTTTTAGCAAGAGAAATCATTAAAATATTTTATTTCGCTGTTTCTCGGTAATAATAATTTTAATAAAATTACATAAATATGTGATTATTGTGGGTTTGTGATTACAGAAATTAATTTTAATTCGTCTATTATTTCCTATTGGTATACTATAATATCATTTATGACTTTATTACTATATTACTGTATTCAGTAGGATAAAAAAAATATACAAATCCGAAAACAAATATTTTGAAATCGCTTAATATTTTGTTCCTTTCTGTTTGAAAGGTTTTGTTCATATTTTCGAGCTTATAAAGCTAACCATGCGGATTTACTTAAGTTTTACGAATTATAGAGGTATTTGAAGTGTTTCTATAGGAGGGGGTAGTGGCGGCTTGAACTTTTTGAGTCTTTGAAGAAAATTGTACATTTTAAATATTTTTACCACCAACCATCCTCTTTATTACATCAAAATGATAATTTACTATGTTGAAGCACTTGAAGCTATGAAGCTATGAAGCAATTGCTTCAAATAGTATTGTATCCCGCAGCCACTGGGAGGGGGGAGGCGGGAGCTTATCCACTTTAACATGTTCACTCCTCCATAACTGTGCTCCTTAACTATTAAGTTTAATTCACCATGCAATTTATTGTACATTTATGAAGCTGATATTTCTTCCTCAAACTAAAATCACATTGAAGTGTGAAGTGCAATTAAAATTGTTCGACCTATAATGTACTGCAATATAATATAATATTATACTTATTATGTGTTTTTATCTAATGTAAAATGTTTATTTAGTAAATTACTCAATGTCTTAGGTTTAAATTCATTTGTACGACTGTACGAGAATGTTAAATTTGTTTGTATGGTTATGTTTCATGTCAGTGTTGGGAACTTCAATAAGTTGTGACGTAAGTGGTAATTTATATATTATTAACTGATTAAAAAATAATAAAATTACGTTCCCAATAAATTAATATTTCATATTTTAAAAAAGGAAGTTTTGTATATAAGTTACCTAAGTTACCTAGCTGCACTAGGTAGATAATTTTAATTATATTTTGTTTTGAAAATATTAAAATTATGTTACACCTATTGAAATGTAAAAGTACAATAATTACTTTTTAAATATACAATATATTACTGTGTAATATTATACTGACTTTATTGAAGGAACCAACTGATTGATTAAATGATGATATCTAAGTAACGAGTATCACGTCTTTCTTAGTGATTATTAAATTATTAAAATTGAATTTATTAAAAGTCTAATTTATTAAATATAATAATAATAATAATTATTATTTTAAGTATCTCAAATTTTTCAAAATATTGTCCCATTATAATAAGGAAATATAAAACTGTTGATCAGCTCACCCTCTCCCCTCAGAGCTCAACTTTTAGTCACATTAATAAAATTTTAACTAGATCACAACAATTATTTGGTTTTATTAGCTGAAATTGTGTAGGTTTTACCGATAAATATGCTTTAAAATCAATATTTATGCTCTTTGGTACTTTGCATTTGTGCATATACATGATATTGATATAAGATCTCCTATATTTTATGATTTAAAAATCAGGCAATAAACCGGAAAAAGTACAATAAAAATGTCTGCTTTTCCTCTCACTTAAATGTTTCATTCCCAGAGAACCTCGCTCTTCTCACAATTTGATATTATTTGTTCTTCACCTTGAAACGTCTTAGCAGCGTCAAATAAGTCTAGGCTCCTATATTTCTCATAGAAGCTTCTCAGTTTTGGCAAGCAACATTGACTGTCTTGATTTATCAAACCATTTATCTTTTTCTGTTAAAAATATGGGGTTAAATCCAAATCGTAGTACATGGTATAGAAACCTATTTCATTTAAGCCTAAAAGTTACTAATTATTAGGAAAATAATGTGTAGTAGTCGAAAAGTAGTAAAATTGTTTATTTAAGCATTAAAGAACACTATTACACGAAATTCATGGACTGCCTAAGAATAAATTGTCAAACAATCACGCTTCACAAATTATCTTTCACGTGATATTCACAAATATAATCTTATGTGGATGTATGGATTGTATATACAACAAATCCGATAATCTCAGTAGGAAACGACCGATATGATTTTAAAAAGTGGGTTAGTGGATGTCGTTATGCTGAACAGTAGGTTAAAAGTGGGTTGAATGAGTAGATTGTGTTAAATTTGAATTCAATGATGTAAAACCATTGTATACGAAAAATGATTCTAAATGAACACCGTCTGTCAGTCTATAATATTACTTAGTAATTAAATACATTTTATGATATTATTGTGACTAAAGTAATTTATTTTACAAGTAAGCATTAGTGCCTACTGTGCAGAAGTTTAAATTAGTTTTTGCCAAAAAGAAAATACACTTGAAAACTCAATGAGTGTACTGTGTATAAAATATATTAATGTACTTTATAAAAGTTTCAACTACCCACGAATAATATTTTTAATTTACAACAAAACAACACAAATCATTATTTTTGGTTATTTAATATATAATTTTGTCCACATTTAAACATAAAAAAACTAAGAAACTTGCTTATCTATTTTTAGATTTGTTGGTTACATAATAATTTACTTGAGTAGCACTTTGTTTTAAATTTTCAACCCTCAGCTATAAAAATTTTTAGTTTAAACAATTTTTAGTTATAAAATTATTTGTAAATTTTGAATTAATTTTGACAAAATTTGAACTTTAAATGCTTTAAAAAAAAATCGGACCTTTGTATTTTTAATATTTTTCTTCAACTGATATTGTAAATATATATCAGGAGCCTAGTATTATATTTATAAGCTTTTTTGCACAACAAATTGCATTATGTTGACAATTATAGAAAAAAAACTAAAAAAATTGAAAATTGAAAATGTCCTTAAACAGCTCAAAACGATTCAAAATATTTTGAACATCAAGGATATGAATTGATAATATTAACATATGGTGTGAATTTCAAGTATATGCAGTTATTCATTTTTTAATTATAACAAAATAAGATAATCGTTATATGAGAAATAAAGTGAATACCCAATGCTGTAAAAAGTTTAACTTCAAACGATCATAAACATTTTTTTTGATAAAGGTTGTCTATAAGGTTAAGGATTTATCTTGTGTTAAATTTTCAAATCTCAAATATGAAAAGACAAAATTTTTAAAAAATTTCTAACTCAAAACAATTTTGCAAAATTTTCATGATTCTTACATATTTTGTAGAAATTTGAAATTCAAACGCTCATAAAGAACTATTGTGGATTTGCTCTTCTCTCAACTAATTTTAAATTTCCACTAACAACAACTTACGAGGAACCTTGTATTACATTTTCAAGTTTTTTGACCTAACGAAAAATTTTTTATCGACATTAGTTCCAAAAAAAAACTTTGAAGAGAAAAAATTTCATATGCTTATATAAATAGTTCAACACTAGTCAAAATATTTTATGATGTATAAAAAATACTATCATTCAGTGAAAATTGTATATATCTATGGTCATTTTTTTAGAGTTACACTGAAAACCAAAATCAATTTTTTTGAAAACTGGTTTTTCTTAAAAAATTCTCGTTTTTCTTTAATTTTGTTTTTATTTTTCCTGTCGAATTTAAAAACTATTGGGGATTTAAAATTTTCACCTCCCCAATGCACCAAATAGGTTCACCTTCTTACCAGAAAAGTTGTTGTTGAAGAAAATCGAAGCACTTTTACTACCCCAAACCGTGATGACAGACACAAAAATAATAAATAAATAAATAAATAAACACACATCATTATAAAATCAATACATTCATCAGAATCTAAAATAATAATCAAATTATCGTTACAACTAGACATGTCAATTCGCAATTTACAATTGTACTCATGTTTATATTTTATTACATAATTTATTCATTTTTCTATTGTATTTCAATAGAACGTATTCAAGAAATAATTGTAATTTTATTCTTATTATCTGTAATAGGGCCTTAGCCTGTTTAATACCAAATAAATCAACGTCTACAAACAGCTAAGAAAAAACCAAATAATATGAAAAGCATGTTATGTCACGAAATTAGTACAACAAAAAAACAGATAAATGATTTTTTTTAAAACTAGATTTAATTTTTAAGTAAGAATTCCGTACTTTCATTTCCATATTTTTTTTTTGAAATTTACATCTGAACACCCAAAGAATCAATTACGTTTAATTTACCACCAGAACCCAGCTTCATTGATTATGATTGAAACATTGTTATTGATCCTAAAGCTGACGACAAACAAAAAAAACCATATAGGGATAGTTGTATAACCAATAATCAATTATAACTAAAACATTAACAAGTTTAAGTAATAAACCCTATAGGCTTTGGTTAAATAAGCGAATAAATGGAACGAATAGAAACAATGCAGGGATGGACACCTTATAAGAAAAATAACGTCGGCGGCTCTAGTTATTATTATAATATAAATAAATTAGTAGTCTATTTAAATATTTAAACTTATTGATATTATTTAACATATAGACTGAAACTGAAGACCTCGTGACTTATGATGGAGACGGTCCTCAATCAAATAGCATATATTATGACAAGTGTGCGCCGAAAGTGACTTGCATTGAAAATGCTATTTACAGGACAATAAATGGCTCATGTAATAACTTAATGAACCCGTTGTGGGGGTCATCCGAAACTCCATACATCAGAGTTTCTGAAGCTGCTTATCATGATGGTGAGTTCGGACAGTGGACAGTTTTTCAAATTTCTAAAACATATTAATGAGAAATATACAAAACAAATATTTTCAATAGAAAAGTTGGCAGGACAACTTACTATTTGTATGTATTAGTTATCTCTAGTGGTACTGAAATTCTGAAATTTTGATTCTTAGCGAAATGACAAATGTTTAATATATGACGAATTGACAAACATGATGTTGGTTGTAGGTATAATAATATTATGAGCTGTTTTGTTAGTTTTAGTTTATTATGATCAATGATTAGATATCTCTTGTAGAAAAAAGCCTCCTATAGTTTCAACTTTCAAATAGCTCTATACATTATATCGATCGGTCATTTTATTTAGTTGGTACAATAAAGAGAACATTTGTTATATTGGTTAGTTGCTTACCTTTAAAGTAATTAAAAGCTACAGAAAAATACTGAGGTTTTGGCATGTCTACTATGGACAAATTTTGTTTTGCATAGTTGTTCCAATAATAATTACTATGGATGAAACAATGCAATGCTATGCTTTTAAAACATTTAATGTAGGATTGAATCCGTTATTAAATCTAGCAACAAATGTATTTAATAGCCATAAATATTATGCGTTTGCTTCGTAGTAGGTAATATTGATTATAACAATTTTATTATTTCAATGTAATTATATTTTAATACAATTTTTACCATAAGATATTTTAGTTTTCAAGTTAGTTATAATAAATAGTAGATTTTATATTTTCTGAAATTTGTGAAATTTATATCTTCTCAGTGGAATTAAAATATTAAACAATAGGTAGGGCTTGTTTGAAGACTTTTAAGATAATGAGCTACACAATTTACGATACATATAGGCATAACTAAATAATGATCAGTGTTATTTCGTCATCTAACAATAATATTATGCCGGTACAAAATAGTAAATACTATTATACTTTATTTACTAATTACCATTAGTTTGTTAATTTAATATAGTTACTGCCTACTCAATATGTGTATGGCTCTATGCTACCATGAGTCCAAAAAACAATTTTAATAACAGCTACCTAGTAGTAAATATTACAAGTTGTTCTCGCAAATTATAGATGTTAAAATCTATAAAATGTGTGTGTAACTATGCTTGTAAAAAAAAAAAAATAATATGTGAAATAAATTTTATTAAACATAAAAAAATAAAAAAAGCTTTTTCGTGCCGTAGGTATGACATGAGAAATTAATGCGGAAAATGGTATTATTAAAAAGATTTGTTTAAGTAACACATTTTTTCTAGTTTCCTTTCTTTTTTTTTTAAAAAAACAAAACACTTGCGTCCAATAAGTACCTACCTAACTGCGTAAAAAATACATAGATAATAAAAGTGAAACTTAATTTTTAATTTAAATATAGTATATTTGTATATATATTATTATTATATTATTGATTTGCTTCATTAGGTGATCACGAAGTTCGGAAACAGTGTAATGGATCGCTGTTGCCCACACCACGAAAAGTGCAGTTGAAATTATTTTTGAAAAAATCCGACGATTCTCCAGACTCAAACAATTATCATTTAAGTCAATTTGGTCAATGGGTCACTCATGACATCACTCTCCTGCCACCAGATTCTTCAGGTAAAAAGGGCTTTCGAATATTATAACAATATTTTTAATTTCTTATTAGATTGTAAAATTGATTTGGGCAAATCTAGGTAAAGCGTGAACTACTGTGGAAGTATCTTTGCTATATAGTAGGTTTATTTTAGTACCTAGGTCATTGTAACGGACGTATTTAATTTGAATTTAATCATAAATAGTTTCATACAAAAAACGATTTTCAACGGAGATTCACCGTCAGCCTCTTCTTTGACATTAATATAACTAAATAGTAACTTAACATAGTCTTAATTTTGACCATCCAAAGTACCAACTAGATCAAAATGAGCTACCAGAAACCATTTTCAAAGTTAAAGATCGAAGCATATTTGGTATACCAAAAGGCGATGACTGATGAATGATGACACACATTAAACAAAACACTCATGGACGTCATTGTAGTAACAATACAGTTATAGCTCTGCTCCGAATTTGAAATAAATGTATATTCAAATACGTTATGCAGTTATGAACATACCACTAATGCATAAATGTCATGAATATTTTAATAACATTTTGTTGAATCAATCAAAAAAAGTTGGTAACATCAGGATGTAGTCGAATAGTTCAATTGTAATATAAAATGTGTTAATTGAATTGAATCTAATAATAATTTTGTCATAATAATCATATTATGTACAGTTAGATATTTCTTCCTCTTTTTTTTTTTTAAGAGAGAGGTTAGATATAAACAGGCCATCAATGATCATATTTATATCTCATCTATATCAACTATGCATTTTCAAATAATAAAGACTACTACTACTAGTACTACTACTGTTTAATATTTTTGATGACAATTTTCTGTTTCTTATTACTATAATAGTACAATAATTCTTTAGGTCAACCGGAATTTGAATAGGTTAGATTTTGTTGAGTATATAATTATTTTAAGTTAAAGTTAGGTTACTTTACATTTCAGTCTTTTTTTCTAAAACTGATTGAAAATAGAGTCTGAAATATTAGGCTTACCCTCACCTGTGATATAGTATGCAAATATACTTTCAGGTTTCTAAACTTAAGTATAGATCACATTATATTCCCGTTGTGCCCAACCGTCTACCCATTAGTTCATAGTTACGATTCTTGATATTAAGATAAATACTTATTGTACAAGTATTAATTAATATAGATTCATACCATCTAAAATGTACTACAAATATTAAAGTCACCAAGTTATTTTTAAATTGTATAATTATAGTTTATTGCCTTTGTGCATTTGTATATAAAATATACGTTTGGAAATCGGAAATTCATCACACTCGCCTAGTGAGTTTTAATAAATTGTTTATTTAGTACTTAGAATTCATTAACATAATAAAATATTAAATTACAAAATAACAAAGTTCCTATAGATATTTTATTTGCATCAAAACGTATTTATTTTCAGCATAATATTATATTCATAGAGGTTTAAAAATACCTATTTTACGATCGTTATTAATGCACACTACTCAACTTTAGCTGCTTGTAAACACAACATTAAGCGATTCCGTTATGTACACACTAGTACTATATGTACCTATCTACACGTTGTATATTCACGCATTATGCTCGCACCTATGCAATTTGGAAACATTGACATAGTGTAGGATCAGTGATCAATCAATATCATTTACAATATTTCCGATTTAAAAGTTATATACGTATATTTTACTGTCTAGCTAGGTTTATTATTTTATTTACATATGTCAAAACTCAAAATACAATGTTATTGTCGATTATGTGAATAGGGCCAAAAGAATGTTGTTCCGTCCCGATTGATGAGATCAACAGTAATAGCCCTTACCAATGTCAATTACCTATTGAGTTACCAGAGGATGACCCAGTTCATGGTCGTCATGATGGAAAAACATGTATGGAATTCAGACGTGCAATGACTGCTGCTAATAATTTCAACTGTTCTATAACTCCTCAAATTCCAGTAAGTGCTGATTTTTAATTCTAACCAACGAAAACTTAATACCAACTACGTTATTTATATATCTAGATACTAATAATTGTTAAGACGCTACGTTTTGGTTCTTTAAACTAAATATTGTAATGTTAGGTTTCTGAACACAAGTTTAGAACACTTTATATGTCCGTTGTGTCTGTCTATCTCCCCGTTAGTGACGATCTGTTCACGATTGTTTGTATTAATATTTTAAACGATCCCGATTGAAAACGGTTTGTCAGTCTATACGACTACTACCTAAGTATATTTTATGATATTATTGAGATTAAAGCAATTCAATTTATAATATTTGGCATATTAGAAGGTAGTTAAACTCTACGAATGAAAAATGCAATTGCTTCCAGCTCCATCGCATATATTTTCATTATGTTACTATGGGACTGGGACTTATACTTCCGTAATATATTAAATAATTCAAAGCGCCCATCGTAAAATCATAACATATTTTGTTAGTACCTACCTATCTTTGCACGAAGACGCGAGTATACTATTCTAAGAATTCTCTCTTCTTTGTCCTTCAATCATTCTGAACTCACCTGTTACATTTTTAGTTCCACTGTATATTCTTCTATGCTTAATATTGTTATCTGCAAATATTCTGATAGAATAATATAATGACTGCGAACATATGGCATTATAGCTACTGGCATATTTTGTCTACAATATTACATAGACATGTTTGATAATTCTTTCGCAGATGAATCAGGCGACATCGTTCATTGACGCGTCACAGTTATACGGACACAAACTAGACAAGGCAAATTCAATTAGATCTTTTAACGGTGGGAGATTGCTAACTGACGTCATAAATGAAAACGAGTATTGTCCTCTAAGGAAAAGAAAAGGATCATTAGTATGTGATGGGAGGGATAACGTGGACGTATGTTTCGAAGCTGGTAATCATATACAATCTGATTTAATGTTCCAATAACTATACATTTTTATTTTATTTCATTTTTTCAAATCATTTAATGATAACTATTGTTATTAGCTTGACGTCATATTTTCGTTGTGCCTTAATAAAATGATACGATGTGTCTAGTAAAATAATTAAACTCATTATTAGTAGACACTTAATTTATTACTTTATACTTCGTATACAATGTACGACATATTAAAAATGTACATATACGTAGTTTGTTTAATCAGATACATGCAGTATACGCCCATAGACACTACTATAATAGGTGTTGAATTTTTGTTTCGCTTCTCTTACTTCAGCACATCCATTATTTGATTACTATTTTAATTTTTAAAAAGGTATCATTACGTTTGAAAAATACGTTTTTTTTATCAATGCTTCGTTTATATGCAATTTTAACAATTTTACCATAACTCTGAACAGTATGTATAATGTGCTTACAACATTTTTTTCCTTTTTAAAAATAATTTTAACATTTTTTCTCATCAAAAATCAAATTAAAATTATCATTAATTTTTTAACGAACAAACTGTATTTATCATTAAATAAATTGATGAGACAAAATGAAATATTAAAAAAAAAATTAATTAAATGTTTTATTATAAATCTTGTGTATAAAAATAAATTATAAACATTTTTTTTTGTAGGAGACCCAAGAATAAATCAACATTTAGGGCTCACGTCGTATAGTGTTGTGTTTACCCGGTTTCACAATGTTGTGGCCGATAAGTTACAAAAAATAAATAAACAATGGCCGGATGAAAAAGTATTTCAAGAAGCTCGAAAGATCCTTGGTGCAGTGAATCAGATAATTGTTTATCGGGATTACTTGCCTATTTTACTTGGTATTTATCATTTTGAAAATTGTGTTTGTACCTACATAATTGTTTAAAAGAGTTAAACGATATAAGATACAACGTATAATGAAATGCATAATAATATATATCATAGGTCAATACTTGTATGCAATTTTTATTTTATTTTAAACTATGTTACTATCATAATCTGTAACCAAAAGCAAGTTCTTGTATGAGCACATCTTTAAAATGTGTATTTTTTAAAAAACCCTTTCTTATTGCACATCTAGAACAATAGAGGAAACCCAATTCCAAAAGTCAAGTTTATACGTTTTGTCATTATGTGAAAAAGTAAGCGGATATTGCGTTAGAACCGTATAATTTTATTTTATTTTACTGGTAAGTGGTACCACCGGGTACGTACTTAAAATTGAATTTTAATGTACAGATGTTCATACTTTAGAAAAAATCCAAATTTCCGATTTCTCTGGTGGGTTATTGAATAATTTTCATTCATACAAACATTGTCCTGATAATAAATTACGAACATAAAAAAAAAGACATCAGTCGAATAGGTAGAGTCGTTCTCAATGTTAGGTTAATGATAAATAAACAATACCTTTTTATTTATAAAGACTAGAAGATATTCGGAGTGAAATATACATAAAAAAGACTTCGACTCAAAAACGAAGTGTTAAACTTTTAATTAACTTCACTAACCTTCATTCTCGATTAAGCTTTAATCCACTGTCGTTTAATATTCTAAATTTGAAGCAATGGTAAATCATAAAAAGGAATACTTACTAGAAAACGATTTTGTTTAAGCAGGCCAGCTAATTGTTAGTGATAACTGTTTATGTGATTGTAATATTTTCAACTTGAAGTTTTGTATATCTATTTAAAATTATTATTATTCGTCAATAACTATTAGGATATAGTTTTTATCGTAAATAATATGTTAGAAATGGTATTAGTATATAACTATAACTAATAAATAAAGTGTTATTATTTTTTACTAATTGCTTTTTGAATTCTAAAAATACTATTTATGTTCCTTATAATATATAATATTCACAGGTAAATCATTTACAAAACGCGTTGGTTTGGATCTTTGCCAGAATAGAAGGACAAAATACAATTCGTCGATCATACCACAATTGACTATAGCATTCGTAGGTGGTGCTTTCCGAGTGCCACATACAACAGTGGCTTCGTATTACAAGTAAACCATTCGTATTTTTGGCGAAATGTGAATTGTTATTATTATGTATTGTATTTATAATATAATTGTATTGACAGTTACGTAGACAAAGATTATGAGATAGTGGATTCAGTCAAACTTAACGAATGGATGTCGAAACCTGATCCCTTAGTAAAGGATTCAAAATTTGACGAAATAGTCAGAGGTATGACTACATCAGCAGGCCGTTTCCATGCCCCGTCGTATAACTATTTAGTAAGTACCTACCTACTATTCTCAAATAGTCCTCATAGTTATTAATAATGGTAATGATATTTTATAAA
This sequence comes from Myzus persicae, assembly GCF_001856785.1. Classification (NCBI taxonomy): domain Eukaryota; kingdom Metazoa; phylum Arthropoda; class Insecta; order Hemiptera; family Aphididae; genus Myzus; species Myzus persicae. Next base: position 135,972 of record NW_019103267.1, on the reverse strand, counting down.
CTATAATATTATAATAATTTATAATATAAAATATATGTAAAGCGATGCAATTATGCTAATACATAATATCATAATGCAATACGTTGTATGGGGTCCGGCGTGGCTCGGTGATTGGTCTTAGTCAGGGTTCTAAAACAAATATATTGTATTCAGATAGTGTTTGAAAGTATTTGAGTAAAGTGCCCTAGTACTAATTTCAATAATTTTCATCAGATTTCACCAATTGTACTTAAGGTACTATAAAAAAATTTATTCGTGTTGTACTTTTTCAATATTATATATTTATATTCTTTATAGTACTTCAAATTAATTTAATATTAGTTTGATAATTACCTATACAGATACTTATTTCACAGTACCTAAAATGTATTGGAAAGTGTATAATCATTGAAGACTTCAATTAATTTCCACTTCGATCAGTTTTATATCGTATTATGATTATTATTTATTATCCAATCACTTCTTATGTTGTCGTGGAATAACACACACTAACCATTAGTATTCGGATCTCATATTTTCTCTGCTTTATTCGTGAATTGTAAAGTGGTCAGGTGGCACTCAAGTCTATATTTAAAAACGATATGCATACGCTAGGACTCAGTTATTTTATACTTCGACGGGTAGAGAACAATCTTAGATCAACATTTTTTTTTTTACAATATGAATATTTAAACTTATTGTTATAGATATCAAATTTTATGTTCCATAATCATAAAAATGGTGATACAGATTTACTTTCAGTGGACATTCAGAGAGGTCGTGATGTCGGCTTACCGAGTTATATTAAGATGAGAGAATGGTGTGGTTTACCAGAAATCTGTTCATTTGAAGAATTATCAAGTTTTGTATCAAAAGACGTAAGTCGATAGATTTTCTTTCAAAAACGATGTTGGATTAATAATAACATGTTGTAAATCAAGAAGTTAGAAAATAAAAAAATAAAAAATGTAGTTCTCGTCTGATTTTCTAAATAGATACTTACTATTATTACATTATAATCACCTAAGACTGCTTAAGTGCTTAAACTTGCTAAATATTTATAATACCAAAAGTGGTTTTATTTGATTATTATAATTAAATTATTTTAAAACCATGAGATGTTGTACGATGATTTCCATCGTAAGTTAATGTATTATCAAATACTTGATTTTTACATGGTTCTAAATTTGTATTGAATTGTAATAATTATCAATCGTGGTTATAGGACTTAGATAAACTGAAAGAACTGTACGTTTCCGTTAAAGACATTGATCTACTCGTGGGAGCATTACTCGAACCACCAGTGGATGGTGGAACGGTTGGTCCAACCGCACAGTGCATCATAGCTGATGTATTTCACCGTGTTCGCTTCTGCGATCGTTTCTTTTTTGATGTCAGAGGTCAACCGGGAAGCTATTCTGAAGGTGTGTGCAGATGCAATTTATTGTTGTTGATATTTTTTTTTAGGCTTATGGTTTAATTTATGAATATCAATAACATTGATATATTATATTTGTTTATGATGTTAGCACAATTGGATAAGTTGAAACAATTCAACCTAGGTCTCATAATATGTGCCACAACTAAATTGGATGAAGTACCAAATAATATTTTTGAGCCATCAAGGTAAATATATATTTTTAGTGGGATTCGCTATGTACAGTAAGAAAAATATTTAATGTTTCTTTGTTTATACTCCATTCGAGTTAAGGAAGAACCTCGGCGTCCGATTTGAGCGCAGGGGCGTGAATAGCAGATTGATGTTTGACTTGGTGGGGGTAACAAACGGAGGTTTGACCCGCTCCCAACGAAAACTGGTCACCGCTGGGGTTTCCTTCTTAACGCGAATGGAGTATATTATTTTAATTTTTCGTATATATATATTTGTTCTCTTGTATTTGATTTGACCTTTTAATTAGTTTTTAGTGCATATGCATGTGTTTTAAATATTACTTAAGTTAATTTATTTTTATTATTTTTATTACTTTAACTTTTTGATTTTTTTTCCTTTTTTTTTTTTTTGAGGAAAAAAATACTGATTGTTAATTATTGTATGTTACAGAAATGCTCAAATGGTGAAATGCCAAGATTATTTATCAGACTTTGATCTTAGTGCTTGGAGAGAATCTCCATAGTTTAACACAACTGTTCCCAAACCGTGCACCGAGAGTACTATTCGAGGGCACCATGACTCACAAAAAAATATTTACAATTTATTGTTATTTTTGTTAATTTCAAATTGAATCTTCTAAACAAAATTATTTTTTGTATTCCGATTAGGACTTAATAATAACCACGTAAATTGCGATACAATAATACTCACAATTTCTCTTCATCTTATAATCTTATTATTTTCTATTAAAATTATTAGATGAAGTCATATGGGGGAAGTGATGTTTCCGAATAGTACCTTTTATGTCCTTTTATGTCCTTTTTTGACCTAATCATATCATTCTGGCTATAAGCGAAAAGGTGAAAACATTACTATCATTTGTCATTACATATTTATGTGAATCAGGATTTTCAGCTTAAAAACCGCAACTGCCTCAACGCAGAACCTGAACTGTCAAAAATAAAACCTTGCATCGCCAAGCTTTTCCAACACATACATCTCATTAGCAATGTTATTTTATTTACGTTCATAATATTTTTTTTGGTTTTTAAATATAAAAATGTATTCATTATTTTATCTCGGTTAAATGCTTTGTATTCAGTTAAATTATAAAAACTGATCATCAATAAAAACAAGTGTTTTTTATGTATTTTTTTTCGAGATATTTTCTGTAGGGCACCGTGTCTGAATTTCGTCCAAAAAAGGTCACCGCCGAAAAAAAAGTTCTGGAACCACTGGTTTAATGGATGCATATTGATTATTAATATTATTCGTTATAACATGTGAGACGTTACCTGTAGAGGAATGAGCTATAATTTAAAATTATAAATAAATAAAATGAATATTATGTACTAACATGTAAAATATATTTTTAATATTTTTATACATTTATATATTTTCAAGCCATGGTTTGGTAAAAATTTAATTTGGGATTTTACTATGTTAAATTATCAATTTAGATAATATTTTCAATTATTTTGGGATACATTTAAATATAAATTTAAACTGCGGATTAAAACAATAGATATTGACTAGGTCTCACATTTACTTATAGTCTACACATTTTACTCAAAACATATTAGGACACCTAATTTAGCATAATATAATATGTTAATCTTCTTATGTTTTATATACATCGTTACGGTCTGTTAGCGATTTGAAAAACGCGTGCCTGTCGAATTACATGCTTCGCGAAACTTATTCGATGGCCATTCCGAGGTGGTCGTCTCTGAGGTTCTTAAGGGCCGGTGGCTGGTTGGGTTAAGATTTAGTGGTAGCTATGGCTGTTGGTTGCATAATATAATGTGCCAGATACCTGATTTTTCGGGTTTCTGATGCTGCGAGGCATGTCAAATAGGCATAGTATGCTATCCCACGGAAAATCGCCATGCCTCTGTGTGAAATGTAGATGTGTATAAATATCTTCTAGTCATTTACCCTGCTAGTATAGTAAAATAGCAGTATATTATTTGTAATTTATGCTGTTTATGTTTGATGTCGATTAATGAGTGTTTGGGTGTATGTACAAATATAGTTACTTATTATACTTACTTATTTTTATTAGGTATCTATAAATTACTTATAATGCAATGTAATTAAATTACCATCGTATTACTCAAAAAACAATTTCGTCACAGTAACTTGTAATGTAAATTGAGTAACTCTCCAATAATGTTTATAAATTATATATATTTTTTTATTTTCTTAAGACAAATTACTTGCTGTAGGTACACTTTTAGTTTTATGAAGAACGCTGATTATATTAAAGTTTAATAATTAAACAATTCAAATTTAAAACTGCTGAGTGTGGTGCCTTGGTGGTGAAAATATAGTTGTAAAAATGATATTTTTAGCCTCTTTGTATCACAATTTAAAGAGGAGTTATTTTTGTTCTATCAATTTTCTCCTGATTTTACAGCAGTGCTTACGAATTAATCACAGAGGTTATAATTATTATTTACCAGAGAATTGACATTAACTAAAACACTTGTTAAATGTAATTATATACATGCTCATGACATACTCGCATGATCGACATGTGCAAAATATTTGTTTAAACATATGCTGATATTGTTTGTGAATAATTATCATTATTCTATTTTGAACTATCGAGGTATGCGATAGTTGCTACTTTAAGAGTAGGTATATTAAAACTAAGCAGAGGTAAGTTGCATTATTTTTACATTCAAACTCTCTAATATATTAATCTAGATAATACAGTGTTATTTTTGTATTATTTATTTTTAACTAAAAACTGTGTGTCTTATCCTTAAGTAAGTATTTATTTTTTTCTTAAAAAAAAACGTAAAAACCGTTTGATTCTGAGTGAAGCTCATTTTATTTTAGAGTTTAATATTTATAGATTTTATTAAAACCGTTTTGTTTAATATAGATTTTTTTCTAAAAAAAATAAGATTTATGTTTCATTGAATAATTAATATTATCAACTGACATGAAATAGGTTAAAAATGGTATCGTCACACTAACACTGAAGTGTTATCTGGTAACATATTATACTAATATTATAATATAATAAAATCTGTAACCACATGTCTTAAAATAAACTCACATTATCGTAACTGAAATAAATATTTTGGGGAATAACACTGATTGTATTGATAAAAGTGGGAAAAACTTTTAGAGAGACTTTAGCAAGAAGAAATATTCAAACTGTATCGTTTATCGACAATAATAACAGTATTAAAATTACATGAATTTGTTAAATGATTATTATGGACTGCAGTGGTTACAAAACAAAATTTTAAATCATGATATTATGTTATTGATACAACTTTATATTATATTTGTGCTTATAGAGTGCCATAACGAATATTTTAGGAATTTCGACTGAACAAATCTCCGAAAACTAATGTTTGTGTTATGTTAAATATTTCTTTAGATCGTTTGTTCTTATCCATCCGGTTTTAGTACATTTTTAAATAAAAATGAATACCCACTTTTTTCACGTTTTACAACGTATGTATAGAGACTTTTGAAGATTTATGTGTGTGTGCGTGTATGTGTGTATGTACGGGGAAGGGAGGGGTTGGGTGATAGATTAACCTTTCCATCACTCTCACTCCTGAACAGTGCGCTTTAGCTATCAAAAAACTGTGAGTTAAAGAAATGAACTCATTACTTTATCATACTTAAATAGTTAAATCACAGCATCTTATAAATTAAATTGTATTAGTATATTTTACTTATTATACTTACTATATGTAGTGAGCAAACATTATGTCAAACGAAAAATGTTTAATAAGCACATTTTCTCTATTTTTAAGTTATAAATTCGTCTGTACGAGGATGTTCTATTTGTTGGTATGGTTATGTGTCATATCAGTGTTTGGAACTTCATCAAGTATTCGAGTAAGTAATAATTAATACATAATGAATACATTGATTTAAATATATAATCAATTAAAAACAAAAAATGCCTTGACTAAATCTATACTCAAGAGCTAGTGCTAAAATAATTTTTTTCAGAAATTATTAGGAAATTATAGAAGTGAAAAAAGTAAAATAAATGATCTGACTGTATACATTTGAAATTTAGCAAAATAATATCTTATCTTCAAAATTACTGGACCGAATTCAATAAAATGTTGTATCATTAGACTCGTTGAGTGTGCCATAGATTTATTTTTTCAGTGAAATTCGACCCTCAAAAAGTGGCTCACACATGAATTTTTGTTCTTAGAACAAAATTTTGTTTGATTCTTTCAGGTTTCATAAGTTTAGAATTTAACAGATTTCTAATGCAGTCTTTACAAAATTACATCAAGTAATGTATTTTATACTAGGTAGGTAGTTAATTTTTTCCGGCTGAAGTTGGGTCATTTATTCAGTAGGTACAGACAAGGCAAATTTTATATTTTTACCTACTCTTTTTAAATTATTATTTATAATTTTTGTCAGCGTTTTAACATTACCTATATATATATCACTCAATTTTAACTGGGATTTGAATTTAAATTAATGAATTATATTGCAACCCTAATAATCATATAATAATACACTTAATGTGATACCAGAAAATCTATTTGATTATCTTAACTTTTCGATATTCAACCACTAGATTAAAAATGAGAACATCGAGAACCCTGTGCTCTTTGACGGAGATGGTCCTGATTCAAACAACATATATTATAAAGAGTGTGCACCCAGAGTTACCTGCAATCGAGGTGCCATTTACAGGACAGCGGATGGCACATGTAATAATTTAAAGAATCCATTGTGGGGGTCGTCTGAAACCCCATACATCAGACTTACTGAAGCTGCTTATAATGATGGTGAGTTTGGAAAGGTCAAATTAATAAAACATTACAAATGAGAAGTATCCAAAACTAATATTATGAATAGAGATAAGATATGGCTTCTAATATTCTCACGTGGATGTGTAAATGTGTTTTTATATATTGGTACTTCTATTGGATAGCTGGAATTAGAATTTGATTCTTAGATAAATGACAAATGTAACACTGATTTTAAAATATTATTATATGAGTTATAAAAATGTCATAGTTTGATAGTTTTATAAGTTAAAAAAACTAAAATTTTTAGTAAAGGTACTTGGATTTATTTTTCACCTCTAACCAGTGATAGTAGTTACTACTTACTAAAGTAGTAATAAAGTAACCTTTCACAGTTAATTTTGAAGTTTTCACGCATTTTGAAAAAAGTGTACTTTTGAAATTTTTTAGTGATAACATCCAAATGAAATTTATCTGACTTTTTTCTTACATTTTTATCAAACACGCTAAGAGACACATTCAACAATAAAAAAAATAATTAAAACAATATTAGGTTGTTAAACTAAAACTATTAAAATTAAAAGGCTTAAAACTTAAAAGTTTTTTACAGTTTTTGTTTTACCATATTATGTTTTTAACATAATTTACTAGGTACTATTGTATATCATGTAGAAAAATAAATAGATTTTTCTATTAATGATTTAGTCGTGTACTTAAACATTTTATTTTTTTTTAAACCACATCACTGCCTATAGTTTCTACTGCCTAGTAGTAAAATATATATGTATAATGTGTATTGTATATAACTATTTGTCAATGTTAAAAGTATGATTTAAATTTGTTTCATAGTATATAATATTTCATAAATTAGATAATATATTATTATTATATTCATAATATAATATGTTTATAAGGCGATTATGAAGTTCGTAGACAAGTGGATGGTTCTCGGTTGCCTAGACCTCGTCAATTACAGTTAAAAATGTTTTTACAAAAATCCACGGATTACAGTGACTCTAACAATTATCATCTAAGTCAATTTGGCCAATGGACCAATCATGACATCAGTCTTATGCCACCCGATAAATCAGGTAAAAATACACAAACGTACGTAAGGTAAAACGTATAGTTAGGGCTAGTTAGGTAGGTTAGTTTACTTACTTACTTCAAAATACAAAATATAATTAACAAAGTTGTTGTTGATAATGTGAATAGGGCCAGAAAGATGTTGTTCCATTCCGATTTATGAGATCAACAGTAATAGCCCATACCAATGTCAATTAGCTATTGAAATACCTACCAATGACCCAGTTCTTAGTAATTATGGACAAACATGTATGGAATTTAGGCGTGCAATGACGGCTGCTAATAATTTTAACTGCCCTGTAACTCCTCAAACTCCAGTGAGTATTAATTTTTAATACTTAATTTATTATATTGACGCCATATTAGGAATTAATTAAAGACAATGGTTAACTACAATAGTATCGTAAATATAGAACATACAAGTTTAAAATTTAAGATTTACAACATTTTGACCTGTTAGTGCTTACTTAGTACCCAATAACTAGCTTTTTAAAGTTTTTAATGACACCTGGTGATTTTTATTTAATTAATTAAGAACAATCCAGCAACTTAAAAGTTTGGTAAACATTTACAATTACACAATTGTAATGAGAATAGATGCACAGTGTGAGTGAACAGTAGCAAAATTAGATAAATTAGTTATAATAACAGTCATAGTGAGAATAAAAACTTTAAAAAGGAAGAAAAAAACAAAACAGAACAGTATTTTGCACATAAATTACAAGTTATTGTGTCAATGTAGATTCTACATTGAAGAGGATAGATGCTCATGGTATATTAAATGAAATAATAGTGTCAAAGTGATTTGTGAAAACGTGGCATTCCGTGTTTATGGTATTAGTAGTTCATAAGGTAAGAAGGGAAATTTAGAACAATGAGTGGTCTTTTGCATAGATAGGGACTTGATAAGTGATAGAAGACAGAAGATCAAGAGCATCAATTAAGCCATTTAGTAAAGAGGTGACAAAATAATTGTCAGCAGCAATATGACGTGTGGTAAGAGTACCTAAGAACATGTATAGATGAGTCAATTGAAGGGTAGTCATGAGGTGGGAGAGTAATATTAAAAACAAAAGCAGCGTACTAAAGAAATCGGCTTTGAACCCGTTCAATACGAGTTGGTCCTTGGCTAAATATGGATGCTACTATACCATATTCTATGACAGCATTTCTCAACCTTTTTTCATTTACGTACCCCTTGACCTCTCACCACTGTTTTACGTACCCCCAATGTCAGTTTATCGTATATTCACACACAACATAAATAAGATATTGTGAAATAATTTCGATGATGGAAAATTTGGAAATATTTATTAATGAATTTAATTAGCATGCGCCATACAATGTATGTATACACATATATATATGAGTAATATAAGCTTTACAATTTCATTTTAATGAGGGCTTGTTAGCTGGCATATAATTTTTTGAAATCTGGCTCCTCGGATGATAAGTAAACTCGTAAATCTGAACTCACAGAGAGTCTATAACGATACTTATTTTTAATGTACGTGTGCGACGAAAAAGCCCTCTCTATCAATACAGTACTCGTGAACTGCAGCAGAACATTAAATGCTTTGTATGAAAGCTCAGGATATTCTCTTCTTCTACGTCAGCCCAAAAAGTGATGAGAGATTTTTTTTTCAAATATTACCTCAAGTGAAGAATTCGTCTTCAGTTCAATAAGTTTTTCTTTTTCTCGTACTAATACAACTGCAGATTCGAAATTATATTGAACTTTACGTAACCCTATTAGGTAAAATCCAGTATCCTGTGCCACATTATTAAATATTTCACAAATTACAAGCCATTTAAAATTAAATTAAGTTAAATTTTTTCCGCCATTACGTTCTTTTTTCACATGCCTCCTCATACCTTCTTATGTACCACCAGGGGTAGACTGTGGTAACCACAGGTTGAGAAACGCTGTTCTAAGATAAAGCGGACCAAAGAAAAGTTGAGGGAACGAAGACAAGCGATGGACTTAAAGTGTCTAGTATTGCTTTTATAAAGCATAATAATTTTAAAGCTCTACTGCCTGTTGTGTTGATATGATAATCATTTTTGAAGACATGAGAAAATTTTTTAATTTAAAACCATTAGTATTAATATGCAAGTAATTGTTGTTAACATTTTAATCAACGACATGTTTAAAATAATAGTTATGAAGTTATTCAAATCGAATAGAAAAGAGTTTAAAGCTGACTGCACTAGTTTCTTGATTGGTTGACGGAAGAATGAGGGCGTGATGCTTAAGGTGAAGGAGAGATCGGCTCAATGCAAGGAAGTCCATCTCTATATTTCATCATGATATTTATTTCGCCATTTTCCCAGTGGTTATCAAAATTGGTATAAATAGAACGAATAAATTCACTTGCACGTGGTGTTCGGTTATGGATGACAAAGATAGAGAGTTTTGCAATGTTTGCAAACGTCTGATCCGTTGTTTGGACTGGTTGGTGTCTTTTGACTGTGGTCGTCGAATGGGAATGCAAAACTAATTGATGGTCATCGAGAACCCTCCAGTAGTATGTGAATCTTAGCTTATAAACTGTACAAGGTGACTAATATTAATCGTTTGTATTTTATTTATTCTATCTATTCGTTATAGTTGGTTTATGAATTCTTGGAATTCATATCCCGCAACACTATATTTTATAATTATTTCACAGGTGAATCAAGCGACCTCATTCTTTGACGCTTCACAATTATACGGACACAAACCAGATACGGCAGCATCAATTAGATCGTTTTATGGTGGAAAATTGAAAACAGATATTATAAATGGACACGAGTTTTGTCCTCAGAAAAAAAGATATGGATCATTAATATGTGATGATCGGGATAACGTGGGAGTTTGTTTTGAAGCTGGTAATATATTCGGGTTACAATAACTATAGCATATATTTTATTATCAAATTAATTAATGATCATTATTGTTATATTAAATTACGAATCACGATATTCGTTACTAAATTATAATAATACCACTTGAGAAGTTGGATGGCAAATAATGCTAAGTATTAATAAACTATGGGTATTATTACTTATTACTATTTGGTCACGTGTCAATACGTTGTTCTGTTTATATTGCTATTGGCCATGTTTGGATTTATTTTACACATAATGTATATAGCTATACTAATAAAGTAATAAATTAGATATTATATTTAATATATCATATTGATATATATTATAAGAAATAATTTAGTATCAGGCGATTTGGCTTAATCAGAATCAATTATTATTGGTTGCATTGGATTTTATTTTTAAGAAAATATTTATTAAATGTACCAATCATTGATTGTAAAATTGTCATTGCTCAATCACAAGAAATACATACAAAATGTTATATCACATGAAGATTGTAAAAAACAAAATTATTCGGGTTTCTAGTTAAACAGAATAAAATATTCTGGTTTTGGTTAATTTGGGTGTTTAGAAATCAAAATAATTTGGGTATATGAGTTCGGGTTTGATTTTTTAAGGGTTTTTAGGGGCGTTAGGGGTTTCGGTTAATTCGGGCGCAAAGCCCTGCCACCTAGAATGTTCAAAGTTGTACTAAAAATCAATGGGCAATAATATTATCTAGTTACTATTAGTTAGCTAAATTTTTTCCGCTTATATATAAACGCTTATAAACAAAAATTAAGTAAAAACGACTTTTCATTTATTAAATTATAGATTGTGTGTATTATAAAATCTATTGATTAAAATAATTAAAATAATATATACTATTATTGTGATTGTTTACAATGTATTACTTACATTTATTTGCAGGAGACCCAAGATTAAATCAACACTTTGGACTCACAGCGTATACCACAATGTTTACCCGGTTTCATAATATTGTGGCTGATAAGTTACAAAAAATAAATCCTCAATGGTCTGATGAAGTGTTGTATCAAGAAGCTAGAAAGTTCGTTGGTGCACTCAACCAGATAATTGTTTATCGGGATTATCTACCCATTCTACTTGGTATTTATTTTTTTGAAATATTCTAAATATAACTGAAAAGCAAATCATCGATACCAGAAAACGATTTTGTTATAAGCTCTGCTAATTGTTTAGTGGGTACCTACTTATTGTACGACTTTGTAATATTCCCAATGTTCCAATTCGAGATTTTGTTCATTTTAAATTATTTATTCGTCAATACTACTAATATGTTTCTTAATGTTTTTCTAATAACGTAGCTTTGATATATTAATAAAAAAAATTCGTACACAAATAATAAATTGATTGAAAGTGTTATATATTTATTATATAAGTCTAACCATCGATTATTATAATACATATAGATAACTACGCCGTCCTATTGTTGTTTGTAATAAATTGTGTGTATAATTTTAACTATTGCTATTTAAAATACAAAACAAAAATTAATGTTCCTTATACAATTTGCACAGGTCAATCATTCACCGAACGCGTTGGTTTGTATATTAGTAAGACTAAAAGAACACGATACAACTCTTCACTCATGCCGCAACTGACCACGGAATTTGCTGGCGGTGCTTTCCGAGTGCCACATAATACACTGCCTTCGACATACGAGTAAACCATACCTATTTATAGTGAAAGTATAGTATCATTTACTATTTTTCTTTTAACAGGTACATAAATAAAAATTATAAAATAGTGGATTCAGTTAAATTTCACGAATGGATGTCGAAACCTGATCCCTTAGTAAGGGGTAATAAATTTGACCAAATAGTCAGAGGCATGTCTACAAATGCAGGCCGTTTGTTTACACCGTCGTTTAACTATTTTGTACGTACTATTTATGAATATTTTCTTTTTACATACTTATTAGAAATATAAATTTAGCACCAACTACTATATTATATTCAATTTAAAATAATTTATATACATCGATATTACAATAGTTGGTTATTGTTTATACAATAGTCAGTGTTGCATTTAGTGGGAGGGGGGATGGGAAATGGTGACAACTACCCCGGGCTCTAATATTTTGGGAACGCCAAAATGTTGAGCTCAAAAATTTGTTTGCTTTTGAATTTTTAAAACTTTTAAGAGGACGCAACGCTGGAATTTGTTATCTCCGTCTTACACTTGCAAAACTAGGCACCTAATTTTATCAACTATTAAGATTCTAAAAAAAAATTGTTTTTATTAAAATTATTTATAGACAGTTAGGTATGTATATTGAAAAAATATAATATTAATTTGCAAAATTTATAGTATTGTTTTAAACATTTATTTTTATTTCATTCATAACAAATAATAATACATTAATATGATCTATTATAAATATGTAAAAAAATAAAGCAATTTATATGATTAATTATCAGCAGGGCTTGAGTGGTATACGCCCAACCTTATCTTGGGGTTCATGAAATTATTAATTAATATTTTAAAAAACATACGTCATTATTGTCAAAAATAATTTTAACTTGCGATATACTCGATACAATAAAAAGATACTCTAGACTAAATATCCGGATAAAGGTAAAAAAACTTGTATATTTAATACAAGATTTTTCATAACAATAAGTTGTTTTGGTAGCAATTTCAAAAATATCGAAATTATACTATAGGTAAGCACAATATTATTAGACATTTAAAAATATTCTTTAAAACAATTGTTGTGACAACAGATTGCAGCTGGATGTTGAACAGTGAACGATTAAGTGTACCAACAAACGTAGATATCGATAAATCCACATTTATATCGTTAAATTACTATTGTATACTGTCTTCGTTTAGATTGCTTTACCCTGCTTCGCCACTGAGAGTGAAAATTCTCTTTTTAGAGAAATGGGTACCTAGTAATGTGTCAGTATAACCTTCCCAAATGAAAAGACAGAGACCAATAAGATTGTTCAATGAACAAATACGAGAAAAAATGCATGTGCAATCATCATGACTAACCTAAACTTTTAAGCTATACTTAAATAAAAATCAGTACCTATCTATGAACATAAGTACATCTATCATTTATAACGTTCGGGATAGGCTACGGCACAGTTATTATAAAGTTCAATCGATGGAGAAACACATTCATATTTCCATACATTTATTTTATTTATTACAATTACTATGAGCATTTTTTTTTACATCATAAATTTTTTAACATGTTATAGATATCAAATTTAATGTTCACCACACACATCACTGGTAACGAAGATTTGCTGTCAGTCGATATTCAAAGAGGTCGCGATGTCGGCATACCACCCTATACTGTTGTAAGAAAATTGTGTGGTTTTCCAGAAGTCAATTCATTTGACGATTTATTAAATATTATGCCAAATTACGTAAGTCGATATTTTTACTCTCAAAAACAGTTGACTTAATCATTAAGACGTATGAATATATGAAAATTAAAAATTTGGTTCTCATCTAATTTTTTAATTAATAGTTACTACTATAGGTAATTACTAATAGCATATTACTATTATAATTTAAAAAAAAAAATTATTAAATCACACAAATATGTAGATTGCAATGCCATGCAGACTCTTAATACTAGAAGCTTTTTTTCATTATTTTCAACCTATATGTAGGTAGTTTACCTATATTTACCTATTAAACCTATATTTACATCATAAATCAATGTGTTATCAAATTAAACTTGATCTTAACTAAACTCTCAACATGTATTGAATTGTCATCTATTGTATTAATCATGGTCATAGGACGTCGAATCACTGAAAGCACAGTACCGTTCAGTTTATGACGTTGATCTTCTCGTGGGAGCTTTACTGGAACCACCTGTGGATGGCGGAACGGTTGGTCAAACTGCACAGTGCATCTTAGCTGATGTATTTTACCGTGTTCGATTCGGCGATCGTTTCTTTTATGATGTCAGAGGTCAACCGGGAAGCTATTCTCTAGGTATGTGCAGACGCAATTTGTTTAATTTATGAATATCATTAACATCGCTATATTATATTTGTTTATGATGTTAGCACAACTGAGAACTTTGGAAAAAATCGACCTAGGTCATGTGTTATGTGCCACGACCGAATTGAATGAAGTACCAATGAATATTTTCAAGTCATCAAAGTAAATATTTATTTTTAGTTTTACTATGCATAACGCGTCCATGTAGGCACCTACAGCAAGAAATATATTCTGCCCCAGTTTTTTTTTTTTGAATCGAGTCTTTTCTTTTCATCCATGCTGCAATGGCTGATGTATTTTATTTTAAAGACTCCGTTTCTTTTAACTCGTACAATATTATGCCCGTTAGCTAAGAACCTTAACTAAATATCTGATATTTTTGAAGTATAATAATGCACACACAAACAAATGCGAACATGGCGGTGGGGGTGGGTATAAAAGAAGTTTTTCATGTTTCCATCCAAAATTAGAATTTTTTTTTGTGGTGATAAATTATTTGTTACAATTTTTTTGTGATTATTTTCTATAGGGTTTAAAATTTTAAATATCCTTGATACATACTGGTGATTATTCTCAGACTTTGTGTTAACAACAGTGTATTTATTTTATATTCGTGATTATCATTCATTTATTTTGCAGTAGCTTATGTAACCTTATAAGTGCTTTAAAAATTATTCATTATAATCATACTTCCCACAGGCCAACAAAAACAAATTTGTTAATACTTCACCAATGTTGCGTAATATATACGTATATTTATTTAATTTTATCTCTAATTTCATGTTTACATAATTATATGTATTAAACCAATTGTTAATATTATTGCCTGTTACAGATATTCACCAATGATAAAATGCACAAGAAAATTATCAAAGTTGGATCTTAGAGCTTGGAGAGCATAATTTTTTACTTAGTTATATACATTTGATAATACTATTATATTCAAGACGTTACTTGTATATAAATAAATTATAATGAATAACGTTATATATAAAGATTTGGGTACTTGACTGAAGTGCCTATATACATAGGTCTTTAAACGTTCTAATATTGATACATCTTGTTGTGAAATTATTATTTTATTCAAATTTAATATATTTAAGTATTGTCAGTCTATAAATATTTATTATAGTTTAATATAAAGTAACTGAAATCTTAAATGAATTATTGATGAAGTCTTCGGAATAGTACAATTTTAATTTTACCTAGAAAAACGAATGGTTGTACAAAAATATTGAAACTACATATAAAAACATACATTATTTGGTGATTAAAAAAATTCTTACAATTTTTATTCTAACGCCTGAAAAGAACAATTCATACAATTTCGTTTGTTGCTTATGTTTTTCATCGGATTTTAGACTATGGTAATTGTTATTGTTTAAATGACATTTTAAAATAAGCATTCATTCTTATACGTCTTGTAATAATAAGTGATTTAAATTATATAACTTTATAAGTAGAAAATTCTATTTATTTAGTAACAATATCTACACATAAATATGTTTTTTGCCAACTTGATTTTTAGTAGGCAACTACAAGTTTTGTTCTTATTAAGTTTTGATTACCTGCCCTTTGAATAATATGAACAATGTAATAATGATAATTACTTAGTAAAAACTAAAATCTATTTAGAGCAGTTTTATCAAAATTTTTAATAAATATTTCATTATATAATCAGAATAGTTATTTCAATATAATGCTCGTATTTAAATTCCCATTATTAAAAAGTGTTACACATTTCATGTTTGTGTCATTGTTCTTCTCTGATGATTTTTCATTTACCTAATACATTGAGTTCACAAAATATAACACTTCATTATGTAGAAGTTGTGCAAGAACTCACCAGCATCGCTTGTCTTGTAAACATATTATATTTTATGTATTTTGTCGGACTCGAACAGAATGATTGTTGCACGAATCTGCGCGGACAATTTTTTAAAACAGTTTAAGCCAAAAAAGTTAAACACGCTAACCTCAGGAAATACCATAGGTCGGTCATTGGTTATTGGCAATCGTTGAAATTGGATAATATCTGTAAATATTATAATAAGACTATAGAAATTGTTGTATTTTAAAACGGTTTAACAAACGACGATTACACAATTTCGATCATTACATTACCTACACGTTTTTTTCTGTATCGAAATAATTAATCACGTTTTCACTATTAACATTGTTAACAGTTTTCAGCATTTTAAGTACTCAATCTTACTTGGCCTAATAACGTCGCCATATTATATTATACCTACACAAATTTAGCCACTGGTTAGTTTCAGAACGAGTTATTTATTAATATTAATTTTTTAATGAAACCCCAGTGGCATTAAAAATATAAAATAAAATATGCGAAGCCCAACAAATGTTGCTACTACTAATAATCAACATCTAATATTATATAAATATACTTAAAATTATTTTTCCAGGGTATTGTGGTCTGTGGTCTGTGGTTGCTACTCGACAAAAAAATTCGGATTGGCAGTAGGTAATAGTTATTACATATTATTATAGTGCACATCGTAACGGTGTACGCCGAATAACGCTCTTAAATTCAATGGAAATTTTTGTATCATTATAAAACACATTTTAGACATATATCATCAGTTGTAGAGGTCGTGTTGTGTTCTATGCCGAGCCTCTACGTTTGCCTCAGTTGTACTGAATTTCACAAATTCTTATTTCACCTACGGATTAGGTACATACTCTTATGTTATGATAAAAATAATTACCTAAATGCACCTAATTGTTATAGATTCTGGGTTAATATAATAATTTCACCGAGGCCAGTAGTGGCATAATAATATTATTATTGTCACGAGTTAGGAACATAACCTACGACGCACACACTCAATATACAATTTATATTGTATTATTATGCAGTTTATCGTGGAGTTTAAAATATGGGAAAAACAGGATTTGTTGCCCGAAGAGTTGAATATATTTTTAAAAAAAAACTCACATGTACCTCACGCGCGTGGGATATTAGACTTAAGAATATAGAAACCGCGTGCTTATTATACATTACTCACGCAATCTAGTTTTTCGGTATCGCAGCTGATGTGTATCTTAATATATATAGTGTCTTGATCTTTGACCGCGTTCCAGATATCAAATGTTACCCATAATTGTTCTGTTTAATATCGCAAACGGTCGTAATTATTATTATTACTATTGGAAGGCACCCCCATTCTTCAAGAGTTAAAATCGATCATCCGAAGCGATCAAACGTTTGCGATATACTATCTAATATTAAATAATTCTATTTACTCGTATTATGCTCGTATAGGCGAAACATTACAACGTGCACATTAACGACTTGGTCATTTCATACTGCAGCTGTGTCTGTTATTAAGATATTGTAACTAATTAATAAGCCAATAATGCCATTTGTTATCATAAATATGATACATTACACTTCGAACATGGATTAAAATATACTATATTGATATTGTCTCAATTTTATAGCAAAATTTATCGAACAATTTATAGTCAGCTTAGTACCTACATTTAACGAGTGCCCATTAAATTTTCTCAGTTTTAAAATACAGTTGTTTAATTTCAGACTTTAGAAATGCCGACAGCATAATATTTTAATTATATTATTAACTGCAAATAACAATATTATCATAATGGGTACATAATTTTACTAATAAAAACGCATTTCAAAAAAACAATCAACTCCCCTGAATAATTTTCCAGTTGCGACCTAGAATATGACGTGTAAGTACACTGAACCATAAATATTTTTAATGGACAGTAATACATTATTGGATCGTTACAATAATACTATCCACCTGTACGACATAACACTTGTGTAAACACGAACAACGAAAATATGCAATAATATTACTGCCTACTGCGGCACAATATAATATTATAATGTAACATTACGCCTACATAAAGGCAATAGGCGTCTAAATAACAATATGTATAACGCACGTGCTATTCCCATTTCATTGTCCACACTATAACGAAATGGTGTGAAAGGAATAAGGATTATAGACCGCGTTTATTCTAGCCAGGTAACCGTAATAACCGCATACGTATACCAGCGTACCTAGTACCCGCAAATGCGAATGCGGACCATAACAATAATATGATATTATTCAAAAGTCTCAAAGGCTACAATTATTACCTACACATCACGATAAAATATAAACGCCAACAAAACGTCAGTCTGCAGGTGCCGTTCAGACAGAGGTCAATGGGCAAGTCAATGAAAATAATTAACTCGAGTTAAGTAAAGTGAAGAGAACACAACATCGACAAGTTAGAAGTTAACAAATCATAAATTTTACTCGAAAAGTTAAAAATAATTATGGAACGAGTATTGAGTTAACTGAGTTCTAAAAAAGTCGATCTACTTTTTAAAACTGATATCGTGTGGATCGCACGAAAAGTGACAGCGTTTTTTCTAATTTCCTAAATCATAATGGACAGTTATAAACAATTTGATTGATCTCTTAGCATAATGTACAGGTGTATATTTTACTTTAAGTGATTTTTAAACTATATACATTCAATATTAAGAATTTAAGAAATATCAATTTTTTTATATCAAATAACAATTTAGAGAATATTATGCCTATCATCTAACCTAATAAAATATCTCTTTATACAAAATTATTTTATCAAAAAATAAAAATAAAAATAACAGACATTTTATATTATTATAGTATCGTATTATTTTCATATTAATCTTTACGTATAAAACCATAAAAATGAAAAATTTCAATTTTTTTTCACTCGACTAAATATTTTCAAATCAACTGAGAAAAGTTAAATTATTTGGATTGTCAAATAAACTATAGTCGTGTTCGAAAGTCGATTAGTATATTAACTAAATGGTTATCTGCTAAAAAGTTAAAATAATTTACTTTTTAATTGGTTATTTGTCATCTTTGCGTTAAAAGCTGTATTTCCCGTAGACAGGCGTTATGTCGGTATTTTAGGGAATGTCCGAACGTTAATTATATTAATAATTAATGTTAACGGGTTAAATGCTTGATAGTAATTTAAAATTGCATTCAACTTAAAATCGTTAGCGTTTTGAGAATCTTGAATTTCGGATTTTTCGGTTGCAATAATTGCATAAAAACTACGTAGGTTCACTGACAACACTTGGAACATAAAAATTAATGAATATTCATGATACGGTCACTGCAGGCCACCCTTTTCATTTTCGCACTATACATTTGACATTTTGAACCTACCCATGGCTATTACGCAAAGTGTGTCGTACTGTACACGACTTCAGTCCCTGAATCACGACTGCCAGCTCGACTACCTATGTTATAATAATACGATCGCATATCGATCGCCGCTCTACGCAGAGACTTCCAACTATAATACCCGGGTCGTGGTATCCGATAACGCTATATTGTGGCAGGTATAGTACTGTTTTGGTGCATACGTTTTTGCAGCATAAACATTATTTTCAAAATAAATCTTGCGCGGTTTCTCCTCGTATCGCTCGCGGTTCGTTTGGTCACACAAACAACTCAAATTTCAAAAAGAGATCGTGCCGGTTCAAGGGGACACCTAAATAATGCACCGAAGAGTTCGATGTGGGCAATTTTCCAAGTGCGTGTGAGGGGCCGTGCACGCATGTCATTTGAATGTGTGCGCTCAGTAAGTGATCATGATTCACGGCACTGATGGTATATTACGTAGAGATATGGCGGATAATGTTTTTCGCTAAACAGCATAATTATATACCGATAAAACTATAGTGATTCGACAATGTACCCACATAGATTTTAATTCCACCAACACCCCTTTCGATATTCGAAATATTATATTCTTCATCCGACAAAAAATATTGTACTCCCCGTACTATCGTTTTTTTAATCTTACAGGATTTATCGTTTAGTTACAATTTTGTACATAGTTTCATTTCATACAACTAATGTTTGAATTTTAAGATCAAATCTAACGGGGTAAAATAGATTGAAAAAAGTTATAAATACGACGATAAATATCCGCAGTTGAGTTCATAACGAACTAAAATATGTTTTGCGATGTCTTACCTCATTGCTATGTGACAGATGAAAGATAGTTATATTTTCGAAAAAGTAAAAAAACGTTTTTTATTGAATCTCTGTACAACGACGATATTTTCGACGATTCGTAGTATACGGTTAAAAAAAAGTCGATTTTGAAGGGAAAAAAACCTTTTAAAGCGCCTTTTATTCCAACGCTTTCCTCGATGTCATCCGAATATTATACCGCCACAGAAATCCAAAGAATCCATCCAACGAACATAATAATAATAATAATAATAATAATAATAATAATAATAGGTAGGTAATAATTTTTTACGAGCGTTCGGCGGTGCTGTTGCAGTCCGCGTGGGCGTTCAATCCACCCGCAGCGAGCAGAAACCGATGGCTGGGCGCATCGTGTGTCGTCGTCGTCGTCGTCGTCGTCACAGGTATCGTAATATTCGTATAAGTCGATGGTTTTTACCGCGGTTCAGGGTCGGAGAGACCGCGTTTCTTATACCAAGGACGACCGAGTTCCGTCACGATTTCCACGTACGGTCTGGAGAGCGGTGCTGCCGCTGCATCACGAACACACATACACATATATTATATACATTATACTCTATATATATATATGTGTACAGGGTGATTCATACAGGTGTAATACAAGACAACACTGCTCATATTATTGAGTACGATTTTTTTTGTTTTTGAAAAACATTTTCTTTCACAAACATTCTACGTATTATTTTGTTTTAAAAACCCTATAAATGTTTACTACACATTATTACTCCGCGGTACCTAGATAATATAAGTGTTATTTTCTGAAAACTTTTTTTAACAATTTCCTTAATTTTATATATCACAAAAATATTCACTATACTTTATGATGTTAATTTATATCGAGTGCCGTTTTTTTTCTTTTATCGATAAACATTTAAAGTTTAGACGACCGGTGCGTATTGAACGGTAATGCGTGGTGGGTACCTACTCCACTTATCAGAACTAAAAAAATAGTTTTTTATTCCTTTGTGGAAACGTACATAATACAGCGTGTTTTAGATATTTTTCGAATTAATATTATGATATTTGTAAGTACAGAAAATGTAACTCTGTGCAGCCAGTCGAACAAATCACACCCTATATACATATTATGACTACGAGATGTTACGTTGTGCAAACCGACGAGTTTCAAATCAAAATACGCATACAATAATAATATCGTCTCCGGCGCTATTTTTATGCGTTCAATGTCGTCGGCCACGGAGACGAGCTCATCATATATTTTTTTATCGGAGTCGTAATCATCATCTGCGGGATCGATCTCGACCAGGGTGGGCGCCGTGCCAACCGCCGAGTCGGGCCCACTGATATGCGCCACATTATTATGCCGCCGTGTACAGCCTACCCGTGCGATATTGTGTATAGGCGCCTATAGGTGCAACGATATTATATTACGCGTTAAATGTTTTGATTTTTTTTTCACGCGATCGTTTTACTCACATTTTCGATGAATCTCCGAATTTCTAAGGTCATGGAAGTTTCACCGTATTGCGATGCGACCGGGCAACCGGGCGACCGCGACAAAACTATTTCATCGAGACGGAATAGATAGGCATAACTCTTCGTTAAGTATTTATAAAATATTCGAGAAAGATACGGAAAAATAAATATCTAGATACGGTGAGAAGTATATGGTTTAAAATATTGTTATTTCAGGCATCTATGGATGTAGATTATTATACATAGATACATTCAAGATAAAAGACGCTGGTTGAGATAAAAAACTGTTAAATATTTTCCAATCGGAAGTATACCAATTAATGATTATAATATGAAAAAGTTGAAATAAACCATTTTTCAACGTTTTCAAACAACAATAATAATATAAGTGTTAGCTCAATATTATTAGTACTATATTAATATATTAATGATTAATATAACATAAATTTACAAATGACACTTCAATTTCAACGAATCTACTATGCGTTACACACAAAAAAAGTTTTTTTTCCTTTTTTTTTTTATTTTTTGACTGTATAAATGAGAAATCCTTAATATAATATAATAAACCTAAGATTGTGTGTACTTGTTATATTATTATAAACAGTTGACAATATTTTGGTGTGCTCACATACCGTACAGATATTATGGATTACAAATTAATATTGTATTTTAATTTATTTATTAAAAAGTCAATACGGGCAATCATCCAAATATTTATTATTTTTGTTGTTATTAATTTTATTTTCAACATTTATAAAACAATGAAGATCTCGGTTAGGTTTCATTTAAAAATAAAATGTTTTGAACTAAAATGAGTATTTTTTAAATTAAACTATAATATATTTTCAAGTACAAAAAAAAAAATACTTATGAAATAAAATAAAAATATCTAGACAATAGATACAATTTGTATCTTTGATACGTATCTTGATCACTCAGACACTACCCGACCATGCGATAATATTGTACAATATCAATTGCGATCTGTGTATGTAAATCTCGTGTGGTAATAGAAAATTTAATGTGCACCTATTATACCTACATGCGATAATATCTATTTATCTGTCGAAGACCGAATATATAATTATGTCGGTGTTACCTATTTCTATGATTCGAACTGACTATGAAAATATTGTTTGCCGTGTCGACGTTCATGTTATTATTATTTGCGATCGAACCGCTGTCGATTGATGTCTTAACATTCATTATGTTCTGAACACATCATAATTTATAATATTGTCATCACTGGATTGCACCAGGTATGGTACACAAAGACAAGTCGTCTCCGGAAGTTAGGTATGATATAAACATTATTACACACAATATATTATTTATTATGTTATTCTGTTATCATGTTTTTGCAATCAATATTGTAACTGGTGCACCTTCCCGAGCCCACCTGAATAGGTATTTTGTTTATAATGAGTAATCGGTCAACGTTTTACATATTATCTAAGGCGATATTCATAACGTTGTACCTATATTCGAATGCGATTCAATAGTAATACTAGTTACTTGCTGTAAGTTTATACGTCATTTTACTGAAATATTGTAATTACATTTCAGTGAGAAATGTTGATTGGTCTAAACTTCAATTTAAATATGAGGAATAACTTGGGTAGGTACCTACTGGTATGATTCACTGATGGAGACAGCCAATTAATAAATTGTATCGCTTAAGTGACATTGAAACTGATTCATCATAAAATATTGGTAAATAATACGGAGAACTATAAAGTGTGTCAAATTGAGTGTTCAAAATTTGAATAATTTTCATCCATATAGTTTAATGTGCTATAGTCATAATATGTATAAAACATGTAAATAATTGACTTCAAGTATGTACCCACTCATTTTAATAATTTTTTTTTATTATTTTATTATTTTATTATTTTTTTGATATATGAATCACCTAACTCGATGGTTAAAATAATTTACTTTTAACATACAAATAAATACTACCTAATAGGTAGTTGATAAGTTCAACATATCGACCATTTGTAGAAACGATACGCATATTGGTTTAGCTATACATACTATTATTATAATACCTTGTTACCTTATATTATATTTAATTTTAAACACGTATTCGATTGACTATTCTACTGACTTCGTGTTATATTATAGTAAACACGAAACAGTAAACATTTCCCAATATCCTATACCGGTAATTCACACGATTGCATATTTTATCGTAGCATAAATAATATAATTATATGTGCATATTATTATAAGAAATAATATATATTATTGTGCATTTTTAATCACTTTTGCAGTCATAAATCACGAAATTTAGTTGTACTCTTCAAACAACAACGATCATACATATGGCATAATGCTATTTAATTCCTGTCCCCGAACCAAATTCATATGTCGATGTTGTGCAACGTAATATAATGACATTCTTTTTTTAAAATTTTATTTTAAAAAAATACCAGTTTTTAGAATATAGTGGTGGATTCACGAAATGAATTGCTCCAATTATATATATACAGGGTGTTACACACCAATTTTACTTTTACTATAAATATTTAAAAATAAATACGCCACAATTTACTTCTCAAAAGTAATAACTTGACTCTAGCTCAAATACCCTCTCATTCCAGGACCACCGTCTTCAACATTTCCGGCCGATCCGATCAGACACCTACACCAGACTGGTCTATTATTTATTTACTTATTAAGTTTAGTAAATCAACGGTGTCATCAACGGTGTCTGAATCGATGAGATAAAACCCCCAAGTGATCATTTTATAAAGTATTGACAATGTCACTGTATTCTTTTAACAAATGTAATTATTGTGCAAAACCAACAGATTGTAAATATTCACTGAATCGGTGTTAAAAAAAAAAAACCCAAGAGTATTAATAATAAATACGTTAGCATAACAATTTTGATTTTCGAAACACTAAGTGTACCGAGAACTTTTTTCCAGTTTTTTTTTTTTTTTTTTTTTTTTTTTTTTTATTTGTTAACGGGCTGGGCCCTATTCAACAGTTTAACATAATACAATAATACATAATTTAAAATGTATTTTCTATCGTCTCTGCATGGGTGGGTGCACCGTGTTGACTGTTGGTAAACATTCACGGTAAACAATTCCCAGTACACTTTTGCAGTGGAATTAAAAATGTACGACGCGAATACAACTGCAGTTGTCTGTTACATCCTGTATCTACACTCGTTAAAAAAAACATATAGTATTTATGCCCATCAATGGGAATAGGTATCTGTGTACAATAACAGGATATCAAAACAGGATTTTAATGTATGGCCAATTATTTATTAGTGCAACAGGTATCACCCAAATATCGATACACATTACGTTATTATTATTTACAACACGTTTAAGAATGTGTACAATTTTACGAATTTAATGCCGTTATTACCGTCGCGTACATATTTTTGAAAAAAAAATTGTCCAATGACGTTCATATTAAGTGTATCTCATGCAATGCGTATCGATATCAGCTGTGTAACAGATGACGATTATTTATATTATTGGCGCGAGAATAAATAAAAGAGAAAGTCAACGAGTTTTAATCTACAAGAACAGTTGGTTGTACGTTGAACTTGACAAACCACGTTGGTGCCCGAATTATGGAGGGGAGACCATGACCGCTATGACATTACTGGTTAATATCAGAATATTAAGAACATAAAAAAAAAGTTAGATCCGAGATTCCATCGACATATCCACGTGTGTAAGTATTTAATGTTTTATTATATGTTTTTTTCATTTTATTTTCCGTCGAGATGAACTAAAATAATATACATAATATGCAAATAATATATATAAGCTCGTAATCAACCAGAACAATATAGTATTATACCTTTAAGGCTCGTAAATTGTATTTGTTTTCAAAGTTACCATAAATATTTTATAATATAAGTGCAGTATCTTGAAATTATTAATTCCATCAAGATAATATGTTTATTCCGAGTTTCGTTAAAAATGAACGCTAATTTATTCTACTAATACACTATTGGTTATAGTATTGTACTTAAAGGTATTTGTATATTAATAATTATAGAATATATAATCACGTAGTAGCTATAGACTATGTTAATTATCCGTGCGCACAGGTAATTAAGAAAATCAAAAATATTTAAATACATATTTGTGTTTTATTCATCCTTAAACTTTTAATCGATTCATATTACTTATTTGTTCAAATATTTATTTAACCTTTATACGTAAATGATTAATACTAATTAGTTTTGATTTTGTACCATTATTGGTTAATAATTACAATTTTTCTAGTAGGTACAATAATAACCCAGTATCTATAGTATAAGTAAATAGGTTTTAATTTTTTTGTTTAAAACAAAACGTAGAATTGTATGAAAGCTTAAATAAAATATAATAAATAAGTATGTTAAATAAGTGTATAATATGCATTGGCTATCGATCCAGATACTGTTATTTAGTGTTTAATGTGCTTAAACGGTTCAGTAGTCGAATGGTTAAGACTAAGACGAATAAGAAGATCAATGCTAGTTTGTCGATCGGAAAATTGTTTACTTGGTAAAATTAAATTTAACGTATCAGGTCGATACTTTTGTTATATTATCTATATTATCATGTTCGTGTTTATTTTTAAAATTATTATTGTAATTTTTATATTTTGTATTTCACGTGTAACTCGCTGTTATAATACATAAAAATTTGACAAGTGGTATTACTTGTAACAAATTATTATAAAATATTGTAAATATTTCTTGAGTCACTTCAATATTGAGAATCGGCTCGGTTTAGTCATTAGAGTTAAATAAATGAAATCTATAAATTGTGCATTGTTTTCCTGGATCTCGAATTGATCTACTGTTACATTAAGATGTCGATTACTCGGTATATACACTCTAAAATGGGAATCGTTTGGTCATTTAAGTATTCACTGTCTTAGTGTTGGTACCTATGAACAAAACTGTGGACTTAATAAATAGCTGTTTGTCGATTGTCGACTGAAAATTACTTTCGTTTTCACTGTTTAGTTTTTTTTTCGAATCGTAACCGAATTTTTCAAATACTATAACTTTTATTTCTAAACATTAATATTAACATTGAAATTGTACTAAAATACACTTACTAGTTTAAATTATCAAACCTATAATTATGATGTAAATACGTATTAACATAATATTTTTATTCGTGTGTACATTAAACGATACTACATCATAATTATTTATCATATAATAAAATAAAAACTTGTAAGAAATGATTTGACATAACCAGGAACTATATATTTAATTAGACAACTTCCGATTTTCGTGTGTTACGTAATATATAATATGCAATATCATGATTAGTTCTAGTACTAAGTACATTTATCTCTCTTAACTTTCTTAGACAATTAATATTGGCTCAAGAATTTATTTTAAAATTAAAAATTTAATGAATTTAACTTTTTATTGCTATAACATTTATCCATAAAAAATATTTATTAATCGAATTAAATTCACTCTGTGTTTTTTAAGTTTTATTTTATTTTGTAACAAACATTTCAAACATAGAGTAGGTTATTACTACTACTACTATTAAATAATATTACATAGTATGTACAAAAATACTAACTTTCTGATTGATTTCACAACAAAGGCACATAATTCCGCAGAAACAAACCCGTTGATTAAGAGAAATAGGCCGAAATGCAAGGAAGTAAGTGAATAAGATAAGTTTCGAACGGTAAGAGGCTCGTCTGGAAAGTAATGGAGAAAGATTTTCTCAAGTAATTGCCACTGAAATAAGTACTCAAACAACGCGAGTTTTGTACTTCTAACGATTGACTGAAATTACTTTTCAAAGCCATGAAAACATATTATGAACTCGAACACTTATAGGTACACGAACCTACATCAAAAACAAGAACGTTCTAGACATTATCAAACTAAACTGAAAGCGCTTGTACCTAATAGTATCAAAAATATTCTCACTTCTAATATTGATCATGGATATTATACTTTGGAGAGCTGTTTTTTTTTTCATTGAAACGCGCAGCTAATGCATTCGACTTTTGTTATGTAGGTAAAGATAGATCTTTGGTTCTAAAAATATACTATTGTATTTTGTGTCTATTTGATATTATAAAATATGATTTATTTAAAATATGTAAGTTGGGGAAGTGCAAAAAAGACAAATTTAAATAAAATTCAATGTTTTCAAAACATTGCGATAAGAAAGTTGATAAATGCTCCCCCATACATATCTAACCATACTCTCCATACAGACTTAAAACTAAAAACTATCCACGAGGAAGCCAAACACTTTTATAAAAGATTCCACAACCGTCTTTCCTCCCATTCAAATCCTTTAATTAAAAACCTTTCCTCCCTCTCAATCCCCGGCAATCCTCCTAGGCGATTAAAACGTAAATGGTGCAGAGACCTGTTACAAATTTTAATTTAGAAATTTTAAAAAAAAAAAATAAAAAAATTAAAAAATTAAAAAATCAACATTAAAGTGTCATCATTGGGTGGCTTCTTTATTCACTTTTTGTTTTTGTATACTCATGTTTTTTGTACCTTTATCATATATACTTATTGTGTCATATTGATATAGATCGTATATTTCGACTTTAAAAAAAAAAAAAAAAAAAAAAAATATGTAAGACTGTAGTATTGATTATTATTCATTACATTTTTGTATTATGTAAATTGTAAAATAATTTATAGGTACATTTTTTGTCCAACCAAGACTTATTTTGTTACCATTTTATTTTTATTTTTTATTTTTATTCTATAATAGTAATCTAATAATTCACTTAATATTAATTAAAGCAATTATTTTTAAATTTTTTGTTCTGAAGTATATTTTTTCAAAAACAATAAATAGACCTACAGATCAATACATATACAGTAGGTAACTGTATCTCCTAATTTAAAGTCGAAAAAAGGAAGTAACTATCTTAATAAATCATAAGTAATATTTTTCTAGATTCATTCCGATACACCTTAAAGTCTTTCATTTATGTAATGAAATTATCAGTCAGATAAAAATAGCGATTTCACCATTAATATTCCGAAATAAGCAAACGCCCAGTATTAAGCTATAGTATTTATATGTATTGTAAAAATACTTTATCGGTGTGTATTTTTTAGTCTTGGGAAGTTTGTTAAATTATATAATAGCTTATGAATATTATGAGTTAAACTTATGTATTGGTTTCAATTATGTGTTTCATTGAATCACATGTTGCAGTTATTATAATCAATTTGTTGAATATAATTATTTTTAATCATAAAAATATCTCGATATTATGTGTAATTTTGTAACTAATCAATTAAAAAGTGTTTCGATGCAAGCCACATAAAAGAATATTTAGTTTACACAATGCTAAAAACCCAAATTATGTTTACATAATAATAATATATTATTATACGTATTACAGTGTAAGCAGTAGGTATTATTAATCACATATTCACATCTACTTCAGTGTACGTATAGTCTTTATCAAGTAGGTATGATTAATTTTTTGAATAAACGTCGGCATCATTGTTCTGTTATTGTAAAATGTCTTTTTATTCTACATTTTTCGAATTCTTTATGTAAAAAAAGCTAGATCCAGTACATTATAGATTTTAAGATATAATATAAATACAGACTTACAGTTTACACTTAATTAGCTGATTGGTGATTGATTATTATGATTGTAAATAATAATATTATCGATTGCTTTGAAAGAATGTTATACACCTATCGGATTAATCAATGTTTCAAATTTCAAAATCCAAGGTAGCCAGGAAGTAGCGATATGCATTTAGTATATTTTGTAAATATGTGAGATGACTTATTGAATATTCATTAATTTTTATTTGAAGTAAAACAACAGAGAAATTTTATAATATAGAAATTGAAGAGTTCAGTACTTTATTTAGGATTGGAGAGTTTCAGAATGAGACTTAATGAATTATGGGCGTACTATTTGTACACATTGTATTCAAAATCAAGAAGTGCAAATTAAAATAAATAAACAAAATACATGTGCCTGGTAAAAAGGTGATTTTCTTGAAATTCTAGTAATTTTTTGAGTGAGTCTTGAAAATTTTTTAAATTTATGTAAGCACTTATTTTTACATTTTCAACATTTTCTGGGTACATTAAATTCCACTCAAAATTATTATTCAATGCAACAATTTATTATCGCTTTAAAGTTTAAGACTTCTTTTACGTCAAAACGTTTCAGATTTGATTTGATATTGTATAATAATGTTTTTCGATATTTATTTGTTTGGCATTGATTTTTTTCAAAGCATTTCATGTCTTACCATAATATATTAAAATTGTTAAAAATATTCAATACAATTTTTATAGTAATTTTAGAATGTTAAAAGTTCAAGATTTTTAATTTTGATATTAAACGAAAAATACTGGGTGATGATTATATAAGAGACTTTTAGGTACATAGTGCATAATATGTTATGAGTAAGGTCCAAAAACGAGTAATGTACAATTTTACCCGGATAATGTAAACCTTATCCATATGGCCAAGGTAATGTATAAATTATCCACCTTAAATATGTATAATGTATACGACATGATCGAGTTAATGTATACATTACAGCCGATGTGCTGTGGATGAAGTAAAGTTTAATTAATTCTTCAGAAATTCTGTCAAATGTATAGATACCTACTGTAATCGAAAAATTAATTATTTCTGTATAGTGATCGTCAAACCGGGGACGTTCTCAGAAAAATCAGTCATTGAAAGTTATAACTTCAAAAGTTCAATTAAAAGTCCAAACATTTCGAGATGTGTTTGAACACCCGAAACACCCCCGTTAAGTTATACAGTAAAAGTGTAATATGATGAAAGCAAAATCCAAAATATGCTTAAAAAAAAGAGGTTATTTCTTAGATTATTATTAAATTATTAGTATAAATGTTATTTATTAGACTATTATCAAATTATTAATACAACTATTATTCATCAGGTTATTATTACAGTAGGTATACATTAAGCAAACGCATTGGACAATTGAACTTGAATAAGACAATACTTTAAAAACACTTCCTAAAGTAATGAAATACAAATATCATTAGGCACCTATATCACTACAAATATTAATGCAAATTCCTCTTTCTTATAAATATCGAATTGAAATTAATGATTTAAAAGTCAGTGGTAAGTACTCTATTAAACGTCTAGTTAATGTATTTTATGAAACATTTATATCCACCAAACCAGTTACAATTGTCATTAAGACATTTTATAAATCACACGAGACGGTTATTTAAATATTCGAGTAGGTATATAACACAATGTGATGAAGTGTAGGCTAGCTATGACAACACTTCTGCGCGTATTATTATCAGCGAATAGAACAACAAAGACGAATTACACAAAGAATAAAGATACATACTTTGTTTGCATTCTTTTCAGTCGGGCCTGCAATTAGTTGTACAGTAATAGTTACAAAATAACACCATTAACAGAACAACATCGTGAGTATTTAAATGTTAGGTAGTTCCCGAAAACGCGCCAACGATCATAATCCTATGACCACAAATTATTGTTAACATAAATGGATTGTTACACCGTATAGCTTTGTTGTGAGAAATTTAATAATAACACATCAGCGTATTATAACATTCTAACGAGGAAAATATTATAGTAATTTTTATGCACAATTTAGCAATACGAATGCCTAAAAAATTGCAGAACAAAAATCATTAAACTCTACTCGTGTACCTAAGTGCCCGTTTAAAATAGTTACATCGACATTGAAATGTATTTATGTCTGGAGGATAAACTCAAGTGTATACTATGACGTGTATGCATAAACATATTATAGATTAAACCGAAACAATTTTATTGGAATTATATGAATACCTAATGCAGTCGTTATTAAATATTTAAATACAGTATAAAGATAAAGATAAATGTTATTTTGTTTAATTTCGTGAAAATGTAATACGCAGACAAGCAGTATGAGATATATTATAGATACCTGTTCGTATCTCAAAAAGTAAGCAATTATCTACAAGTCGATTTATACCATGCCTTTTCCCTGTTTAACCATTGTAAACCTTAAAAAATGGGTACTCTTAAGAAAATATAACATACAAAGAACTAGAAGGTACATAAAAAATTGCAAATAACAATATGACTGTTAAAAATTAATAACACTTTTGAAATAATAGATCTTATGGAATAAATGAGTTCCAAAGTATGTATCTAAAGTATATATTATTGTGTCTGTGCGTCTCATAAAGATATAAACATTATTTCGATCGTTTCTTTGATTATTCGTGTACATTGGTACGTAATTCTACCGTGTATGTATTTGAAGATTTTAATCATTATTAAGATGTCTTATATTTTTTATCCGAATTTTCGAACGTAAAAATTAAAATTCTCTAGGAAACGCAAATAAATAACAACGATACTATATCCTGATTTTATATTTATGTGTATTTTCTGTAGATAATCAAATAATAAATTGAAGGTAAATTATATGATACGGTGCAAATAATTAAAATCGTGTTTTACATTATTGAGGAATAGTAGTCTTAAGTACTGGTTTGCTCACTTATATTAACAATAATTATATAGTAATATCATATTTGATTCGGTACGTGAGAACTATTGAAAAACTAAATATTGCCTTTACATAATTATAATTATTCGTTTATTAAAATCACAAGACGACTAATTATTACGAGCGTTATCATCAAAGTAAATCGTTTACTGTGTGTTTAGTGTTTATGAGATTACCAACGATTTTAAAACATTTTAATTTCACGACACAAGTACCTTTACCTATTTATTAAAATCTTTTTTTTAATTGGGATAGTATTACATTATGATGTGATAAATTTTTGTCGATTTTATTATTTAAACGCGCGCGCGCACACACACACTTATATAATATATATACATCTAATATGTGTGCATATCTTCACACTATTAATATTTATGATTTTTTCGTATAATTAAACAATTTAATAGGTACCTACAGAGAAATATATGTCTGACCAAGTGTGTTTTATAATTACTCTAGGTGTCTGGTAAATTACTGTCAATGTCTTTCAATATGGGTGCTAAGGTGTAAGTAAACATACGCGATTACACAAATGTGTATTGAATTAAATAGGTCAAATATATTATACTCAATAGGTAGTAGTCTTGTTTAATAAATTTACAATGTCGGGTTTGTTTACATTTTTAAACATGATCCATTCGACGGCGTATGATATAATATTTTGAAACTCGAATCAAATCTGACCGTACTATATTTGTATCTCAGATGTCTTAAATAAAACGTGTACTTTCTAGGAAAAACAATTATAATTATGCAAGTGTAGTATCGGCTGGTGACCTCGAGTTTTTGTGAGATTTGTAACTTTTACAGGACTGCTTAAACGATTATCGCTGAAAGTATCATAAGTATTACCAGGTGCGTCCATGTACGTTGTTAATAATGCGTATACCATCGAATACATATCGGTAAATTAAAGTTCAATTAATCATAATTTTCTGTATTGTAGCGGATTATAGATGTTATACTATGGAAGGACAACATTTTCAAGACTCGAATTTAATTGCATCTGAAGCTGTTCTCATATTATATAATATATATATAATATAAATATTATTCAGGTAAATCGGCGAGTGAGCAATGAAAGCCAATCACAAATCGTGTGCGTTTACTATAGGTAACGACGACTCTAACGATGTCTTATATTGCATACATATATTATTATCCCTATACACAAATGTCGTTCATTTTCGTAGGTCAAAATTGATGAGAATAATATTAATCTGAATTTTTCGGTTTTGATGTGTAGGATTAAAAGTATTCCCTCCGAAGAAATTGCAGGTTGGTTGGATCACTAATATAGAGTTTGTTTTGTCATTTTGTGTATGCATTGAGAACCATATAATTTGAAATAAAAGCTATCTTCTTTAGGATGTTAAAACGTATACTATGAAAATGGCACGTACAGGTAATAATATAATATCTTTAGATACACCGCATGTATATGTATAATTTTTTTATTATTATTTTGTGCTATATCCTCTGCGGCAGTAGTAAAAATTTGGGAGGGGCGGGGGGTCCTAGATATTTATTTACACACGGATTTATAAAATCCACTCATAATATGACGTGATAAAAACGACTTAATTTTTGCTTTTGAGCGACATTTGATATTATTATATACTCAAGCAGAAAACTCCGTCGGAGGTGGTGGAAATGTGCTTATAATATGAACTATAAGGTGTCATATTAATGCGACGACGATCACTATAGAATCGACTGTTTCGGTGGATATTATGCGTAAAATATCGACACGATTCTAGATTATTTTTAACGGGTCCGAGCAGAGCGCACTGGAGTGTTGTGAGTGCATCACCCATGCACATGCACGCGTGCATAACGCAGGTACATATGTACTGCAATACCGTGTGCAATGCACACACACATACAATTTAATATTATAACTACCTATAAACACCTATTTAATAAGTTCTCGGATGAGGTCGTTTACGAGAGTGCAACAACGTGTGTCTCGTCCACTAGCTGCTGCTGCTGCTGCTGATCCACCGAGATGATAATTAGGTGTTTTCGAGCCATCTATCCAATTGAATGATTGCATCTGTAATTATAATTTGATAACGTGGAAAAATGCATGATCGAACAACACGAAACCGTCAGAACTTAACCGTGCAGTGTGTGTATATAATATATATATATACCTACCATCATACTCTTATCGATCCGACTACTTAGCGCGGTAATTAGTTCCTGCAAAGAAATCCATAGACTCGGATCGTACTATACACGTATGGGTATTAACTTATTCTTCGTCATTCGTTTAATACCCGTGATACCAGACGCCGGTAATAAAATATATATATACTGTGATACCCTTGAAAACGACGCGTTTTATTTTAAATATTATACTTACGTTGTCGGTTTGAACTTGTCCCGAGTATGACATTATAATACGTAAAGGTTGCACACATATCATTATTATTATGTGAATCAGCACATCATAAACGGATAAAAAATGAATTGCCCGGTCACTGGATGCCAAATTAGGAGTCCGTCAATAATAATTCACTCACGACCGAAGTATTAAATAAAAAAAAAAACATAACCGTCAATATTGCGTATACCGTCGTAATGTTATTATCACGCACGTTTCGATATTATGTATTATTTATAATATATTGATATGGCGATATTTAACTCCTCCATTTTACCATATATATATATATATATATATATCAATTTGAAGACATGCCATACATGTATAAGTAATATTCGTTTTATAGGTTAATTCGGTTTGGATCGATATATTATGTGTCATTTACTCGTATATAATGTAGTGAAGTGTTAAATACATGGTCAATCATCATTTTTCACGAATATTGTTTTTCCATATCATATTATTATCCTCATCATCACAGATCCCATCACAAATCCAATACGGGTACGAACAAAGTAAGTTGTGTGCTATTTTTTTTTTTATAATTTCATATACCTGCCCACAAGAGTAGTAAGTTGACGTCATCAAACACGCGCAATGGCAGTGAACACAGTATAGCACACAACGATCATTGTGGAATGCAATCGACAAAATACCTATATGACATAGGTGCCCCGTAATATGGATACGAAAATTAATTTTAATAGTCATCACGAGTTTTTTTATTTTTTAAGTATGAGACATTTTAGCTATTAGTTTTACTGGACTGCGCAGACGGTCAGAAAAGTCGGTAGGTACCTGTGCGGGATTCCAGGGTTATCCATTTAAATAAAATAACGTAATGTTTCGCAAACAAATTTTGAAAACTGAACACAATATTTAAATATACGATAGCAGCTAACTCTGATGAAATAATATTATCTTGTTCCGCGAGTTTCTGGATGTTTTCCCTCCTCGATTCGAAGCACCTCGAGAATATAGAATAATGTCATTTTACAATAGTAGTCGTTGATATATTATGAGTGTTTTATTATATTCGTCATAAAATTTGGCCAGGGCTAAATTTGGACGACAACGTGTGCGTTACAACGGCTACCTCGTCCGTTTCACAATGTTGCGTCGTTGTACGCACGCGTCATGATCATAGATCGGACGCAATATGCGTAGTTTATTCAGTAAAATAATACACGATAACAATAAAATACATAGCTGTAAACAATTATTCACCGGACGAAAAAGAAGCAAAAAAAAAGTAATTCGGCTATTGTATTTCCAGCACGCGGATGGTTTTTAATGCGATCACGTGGCTAGAGATGATCTCGACCGGCATAATATTTTATTTCTCGAAAACCTTTTTAAACTTATTATTGCATTTTATTGTGAAAACAATATACACGTGCACCTGTGTCCTACAGTATATGCTGCATATTGTCTAATCTCACAAGGCGTTTTAAAGTCACATGCATGACGTCATTATAATGTAAGTTATGTACCTGTGCACTGCAGCGATATACGCAACAGCGTATGTCGCATCGTTGCGATTTATTTTAGTCACCCCGTCGTCTATAAGCGTTGAAATGTAGGCAATAATGTCTATAACTTTGGAAAACGTGTTAGCGACTGTGACTTAAATCGCATCACCGTCGTGTCTTAAACGCATAATATAATATTATTATATAGTGACGGAACGAAAATATAATCTCGTGGATATAGGCAATACACATAGATTTCAAATCGATATCTTTCGTTTTTCTTGTTTTCGTGAAGTTTTTTAATGTCATCTTTCGACATTCGATTCGGTACATTTTCTGTTTGAAAACCAGTTATTTTTTCAAGTATAAAGTATTAGTGGACCGAGTTCTGGAGAATTTTTACGGTCGAACTTCTTCAAAATATTACTTCAAACAATAAATATATAGGTATCTACCTACATTGCGATGTATCATATTATGTCCTTGAGAATAGTATTATTACATTAACATAAAAAACAATTTCGATCAATGTCAAATATATAATAATATGCGTTTCATTGAATTTAACTTTTGTCACTAAACATTATTAGAAGACGGACGAGCAGTAAAACCGCGTTTGGAAACGAATAAAAAATAGTCAAGTTTGGGAAATTAGTGGAATAAAAACCAAAACGAGTTAGATTTTTTTATTTTATTAACTCACCGCCGGTCGATGCATTTTTTATGGAGATTGAACACGTATGTTGATATTAGGTAGGCATATAAACACCACGGGGGGAACTTTCTTTTTTTCATTAATTCGAAGCCGCTTATTGTTACGCGCCGCTTTATTACGGTTTGCGGCAAAGCGCCGATTAGCCGTATTGAAAGTCACAATTTTCTATTTGTTTTTCGCACTTTGCCGGACAATAAATATGCAATATATTTTTTTTTTTTTATACATAATAAACGCAGAGGTGTTGACTTACACTGCGAGAGAGCCATCACTGAATAATATTGCGTATATCGGCATTATCATCGTATGGGTATATCGGTAGGTACGCGAAACGCATAATATTTTTCTTAGAAAGCAACCGTGACTGGGTTAAATTTTAATTGGTATCTTATATTATTGAAAAACACCTATCGTAAATCATCAGCATAATACTATTGCTATAAATCAACGGTAATAATATTATTCCTGGACCCATTTTGACATAACCAGACCGTTGCGTAACGTTGTTCTACTGCGGCGGTGTTATGATAATTAAAAATCTTTGAAATTATTATTCACAGCTTCATCTACATTATAATACGCGTACATTTCAATAATAATAATAATAATAATATGATATGCTCGTGTATATGAACACACAGGTTTTAATCTGCGTCAGGTCTTTCGCGGACGATTCGTTTCTAGTGTGATGCTGGGTAGGTATCAGCCGCGTGTATGTATTATTATACTCTGTTCGGCGGACACCTCTTTAACGATATTTTTCCCAATCGCCTTTCACACGAATCCACATCGCCCTCTTGTCGTGTATTTACTTGGTTTGCATGCAAAAGAGAACGTTTCGTCTATTGTGCACAGCTCTTGAGCTTTTCGTCGTGTCTCCGATCGTGTAGGTGTATATATATGCATACGACACAGTATACGTATTACATTATGATTTATATTATTATTGTGCTTATCGCAGCACTCTGTATTATGATTTGTAAATCTTGTGCAAGGCGCCACATTGTTTTACGAAAAACGTTGTTGCATTTCTGTTGTTTCCTTACACCTTACACTCTAGCCCTTTCTTCGTATTTCAATATCATACGGTTTGGAACGGTCAGATGTCCCAACGCACGTCCTAGATACCAGAAACGAAATATCACTGCGGTCGTCCAATTTGACAGCAAATTGGATAACATGAAGTATCCCTATAATTACGTCATGTCACCCCCGTTTGCATCACAATAACGTAATCGGCAGTTTTTCGAGTTATTTCCAAATGAATTACCCCGATATCAATATTGTAATCTACTTTCAAGCTATAATTATTAGTATTATTATGCTGTTCGTCAGTATTAGTGCCGATTAGTTAAATACTATATTACTATTACTTAAATACTATTAACTGTATGGAATAATATAATTATTTAAAGAGTGTGGTTTACCAACAATATTTACGATCGCTTTTTAATTTTGTTTAGTGATTAATTGGCTACTATATAGCTCATAGTTCGGTAAGGTTGGCTGATCGCTTAATTTGAACGATCCAGCTGATCTAGGACATTTCTGCATGGCCATTTCGGCGTGAAGTACATTTCAGGCTGTAATCGCTAAAATAAATGAAAATGTTGAATTATTTAAACCTGTAGTCATATAATTGTCGTATTAAATTTATTTTCTAGGACACATACTGATATTCATTACTTACTTTTGTAGCTACCTAGGTATTTATAATTATCGTTAAATTAAAACAACTGTTGAAATAAGACTATCATATAGGATTGCATGATCTTGGTTAGAAACTTAGAACTCAGTCTTAAACGAATTATATAGTTATTATTTATGAACGAAAATTCTTTGAGAAACAATTAAAAACATGACATAAAATCATTCAAATGGAGTGCATTGCACGGGCCAACCATAGTGGACATGTTAAAAGCATTACTGAACTGTGCAACTAAGTCGTTGTTCCATAAATAATTAATGCAATTTAGAAGTAGGTCAGGTTATGATAGGATTTAATATTTTTTAATTTATTTATATTGAATATTAAGTTTTCAAAACAGTCAACTTATGCATTTTATAGGAACCTATACATAACACAGGTATAGTATATATTATTATGATTAAAATACTTTTTACCTAATAAAAACGAAATAAATAATATTTATATCCTACATTGAGCTGAATTTCATTGTACTTTGCCCATAAAATTATATCTATAAAATGAGTTGATGTATAGTCTGATACAAAAGCCAGGTGTCTTAGTAGATCCATATATTTTATTCTTACAGGTATAGGCAATATTTGCTAAGTAGTAAGTTTTTCGATGGCATAGTCCATTTAATATATAATATAAGAGTTGGTCTTAAGGTTAAAAAATTATTTGTATATTTGTAACAATTGCATTGTATATTTTTAATAATTTATTATTAAAATAATATCTTATCTACGTTATTATGGTTACAATAAAACGTAACGGGAAGAAGATAACTGTATAATGATAATGACATAGGTGCATAGGTACAAAAATAGAAAAATTCCTTATATTTTTACATCATTTATAAGAACCTATATTAATATGCTCTTATTGATCTTAATCTCCTCGGGTATGTGTAGGCTATAAATTGAAATGAGTTTTAATTTTTACGTTTAATACAATAAATCTGGGTGGGGAAAAATGATACATCCATACATTTATTATGCAGGTAGTTACGTTTCAATATTGTTTTATTTAATTATAAAAACCATAGAAAAATGCTTATTATGACCATAAGGTAAACCTAAAAATTGCGTTTAATATTAGTCGTAGAAATATAACATTTTACATAAAAAAATTCTACCTGAACTAGGTAAAAATATGTTAATAAATGTACTGTTTTTCTCTTACGTCACATATAGACAAATACAATTAATAACAGTCGTATAATATCAAAAACGGTTTATATTTTATGCATAATGTAGGGTACCTATATGTTATATAATAATATTTAATATGATACGTCGATGAAATGTACGTCACGGGGAATTAATAATGTGCCAAAGTCGTGTTGTAAATACTCGTATATTATGATATTATGGTCTAATTAAAAAAAAAAAAAAAAAAACGCTGTCCACCGTTCTGACGATTAACGGTCTATACAGGTATATGATAATAATAATTGCGTGAACAAATCGATCGACATCAAAAGCGAGCGGTGCAGGGTATCGCCCCACAGTGATATCGGTAACGCGATGCAAAGGTATAATCAAATATGCCGAGCACGTATACGTGTCGTATAATGATTATGTATTGTAATTCTTGATTTTATACGATTATCACGAATTATACGATGACTGCTACGATGTCGATGTGCGATGATAATATAGACATCATGCCGTCGGAAAATCGGTATCAGATTTATATGATTATTTATTAGTGTTGAAGAAATAGTGGTTTGGTGCGACGATACCGACTTATGACGTGAGTGTGCATGTGTGCGCGTGTGCTCGTGTATATTGTGTTCGTGTAAGATATACCACAATACATATATACGATGATAATAATATGTCATATGTCATTCGTTCGACGGCGGTCCCTCGTGTATGTTTTGCGCGATGCCAACATATAGTAAGAGCTAAGTGATGAAACAACAGTATAGGTAGAGACCTGTTGTTATTAAATGGGGAGTTTAAATGATTATTATTGCCCGGGGTAGTACCCAGTGAGCCCTGTGTCGCTTTACCTCCACGAGATAATATTACCAAAAAATGTTTCCTAAATCATTACTAGTTTTCTACACCATTCGTGTCATCAAATATTATTCTCCGTTATTCAAATGTATGTAGCATTTTACGTTAAGCGATTTAATTTATTAGGTACAAACAATTGGGTTAAGAACCAGCTAGTGCCTAGTGCCTACCTATCGACGTAACGTAAAAATGTCGTGTATGTCCTGTTGTAAGGGGAGGAAATTAGAAATTAAATTAGAGGGTTCTATAGCTCTCACCAATCCTTAGGTTGGTCAAAACCTTACTGTTTAGATTTAAATTTCTCCAAATCACAGTTTTACACTAGCAGTCAACAAATCTAACGTAAACTAATATTTTTGTACAGTTTGATTCACAAAGTAATAAGTATTCTCACCTCCATTTTTCTTTTAATAAAGAATTTATTCAAATTTTGATTTTGATATATTATCTATACTTTTAGTATATTATGTAAGTACTCAAAGACCATATTTTCATATTCTCGATTTATTTTTTCTACTTAAGAAGTTTGCTGTGGAGGTCCAAAATTTTTTTTCAAACGAGAATACCCCATTTTTTACTGCGAATTATTTAGTGAATAATGTTTCTAAAAATGTTGTACTTAATTTAAAATTTGAAGGGGTAGTTTTTCAGTTATTAAAATTTTTATACCTACTAAAAATAGTTTTAAAAATATGAAATACCTATAATCAATATTGGATCTAGTATTTATCAGGTAAACTATTATACTATTTTTACTTTTTACAAATCATAAATGTTGATGGATAAATATTAATTCATAATATTTTCAAATCACCATCGCTCCCATATTTTCCTAAATCTTCGTCATCGACCTATTATACTTATTACTCATATTTGCTGCATTCAAAAACTACTCGTTTGAGTTTGGAATTAGTTACAACTAAACTTTCAAAAAAATATCCACTGAATCGCTTACTGGAAAAGAGGGTTCTCGTTTAAAAAAAAAAAAAAACAGACATTTATACCTCCACATGACACTCCTTCAGTAGTAGGTACCTATGATAAAATCCTAAGGATTTGAGAGTATGCGGTGTTCAAGTATATTCGAAAATTTCAAAAATTAGATTTTGTGAAATCGTATTATTGAAGGACATAAAGGGGATGTGGGATGAATGATGGTGATGATTGGTGTTGGTTAGTGAATCAATCAGTCACTTTGTATAATATTGTATGTATGTGGTTCAGTGCGCACAGTTAATTTACCTACGCACGTTGTTATTAGACGAAGCGAAAAAAAACATATTGTTAGTTCGATCAAAGCCCACGAATACTGGCGCGAGAAAAAAAAAACGTTCGCTCGTGAACGATATTATTCACGTTATCTGATCGTGCGGTCGGAATAAAAAATAATAATATTCGTATAATGCGTATAAAATATAATATTATTACTAAAAAAAAAAAAAATCGAGACAATTATTACGACGGCGGCGACCTACTTAAACGGCACAAGTTCGCTGATTGGCGGCAACCTCCCAGGGACGTTGGGTGCACCGTCTGGCGTGCGGAGGGCGCCACTGATGCAACGGTTTTCGGATGAAATGCGATCGGCATTTAGTTCTTATTATTCGAATCGCCACCGACATTATTATTATTGAATGTGACGGATTTTATTCGGTTGTGCGACACACCTTTTTATGTCCACTATATACGTATTATTATTATATTTTACGCGTCGTACTCGCTCTGCACTGCACACTTCAAATAAAAAATATTACTAAATTGATACACAACATAACACGACGTTTAACGATATACTAACCTACACCTAACCTAACCTATACGTATAATATTGGAGATTGGGTGTGCAGTGCGTATTAATTATTGCGATCTATTTCTGCAGTCTGCTGCCTTCGTGCCGGCCAGCACACAAAAAATGAAACACATATTATATGATCTCGGTGGCGCCACCGCGTGCAACACGGCGACGACATTCGATTTTATTATTTCATTTTTATTTTTATTCCAATCTTGACAACGTCAATGTTATCACGGCAAACTCGATAATATTTTGCAGTCGGAGACATTTTACCCTCTGACTTGTGTCTTTGTGAAAACGAAATGGTGTACCGATTTCAAATTTATGGCAATATGGGACATAGGTACCACCAAGTAACGACCTGCGTGATTGTATTGTAATTACCTACCTATATAATATTATGTTATTATTTGCGGGGTTCGAGACTTGTAATGTATTTGTATGTCCGTCATAGATACGAATATTAAAACACAACGGAGTGATGTACAATACGCAGTAATACGTCCTATAGTACAGAGAAGGCAAATGTAAAATTGTATTTTGTATATTATGGAGGTTTTAGAGGTTCCTATTTCAAAATGTTCGAAAATACGAAAACATTTCGAAGTTTAATGCCATCACAGTGGTAGATAACGATTTTATTAACAACGATAAATGTTCAGTAAATGTTCACTTAAATTTATATTTTTATTATAATTATGTATTGGAATAATATTACTATGCGGAGTTTTACAAAATAATATTATCACTTCGGCGCGTTATATTAAATCGTTTAATTTTCCTTAATAAGTAAATAATCGGATCTAGATGGTTTATGCAACACTACTTTTAGAAGTTAAATCTGTTTGCGGTTTCACAAAGAAAACCAGTAAATTGCATCAAGTACCTAATGTGAAACGATGTATAATAGTAACATCGTTTTAATAAATAAAACTCTCAAATAATAAAAATAAACATTATTTCGTTATTTGGTGTACCTATATATTTTAACAATTTAGCTCTTTAATTTTTTACCAGACACGTTTATAAGCACATCTGATATCAAAATAATTATAGATTTAGTTGAATTGTAGCATCAATTGACGATAATATCTCGAAAAAATATTGCTATTGTTTTAACCACTGGTGGTATTTTATATTATAATATACACGTTTTAAAATAGTAATTAATATATAGGTACTATGATTAATATTATTTGTAATCAATTTATACTACAATATAATTGTATTTCCAACATTTATAACTATTTATTATCACATAAACTTTATATAAAATACAAAAAATGACCCTCGATACGATGAAATGCCATGAGATAATATCTGATAATTAATGTTAATAATTCTGAACTAGATGTCATTTTTAAATCCAATCTTTCTTTTAATAAATACTGTTTACATACTATGAAAAAAATGTACTTAAGTTTTGAGGTTTCAGTAATATAAATTAAAAGGACTCCGCGAACAGTATATAATGTATTAAAAAATAGTATTTGTTCCCTTGGTCAGATCTAAGATTTAATATATTTCTGTTGTTTGGACTCTTCCCAAGAAATTTTTAAAAATCGTTAACTATGTTTTATGGTTTTTAAATGTAATATTTCACTGTACCTATCGTATTCCTTACTGACTATGGTTGGATGCATTTAATCTTCTAAACTTTTCAAACGACAAACAGAAAGAGTTGAATG
This sequence comes from Myzus persicae, assembly GCF_001856785.1. Lineage (NCBI taxonomy): Eukaryota > Metazoa > Arthropoda > Insecta > Hemiptera > Aphididae > Myzus > Myzus persicae. The sequence continues at coordinate 91,868 of NW_019103267.1, read as the reverse complement.
ACCTAACATGTTTGTCTAAACTTTAAATCAGATTCATACTCTACTTTAGAATTAGGTACGTATGATATACCTATTATATCAACATCTATTTACAGGTATTTTACATACCTATAACAAATTATGCATTGGCTACTTTTTATCAACATATTGATGTCCTTTGGTTTAATGATAATGTACCAATAGATTTTTTTAAATTGCAATTCTCGTTCCACTGAATCGTTCAATATTTATGTACAAAAATTGTTTTAAACTTAATACTTTTGTACGTTATATTAAAATATTATGCTAATAATGTTATTTGTTTTTATCCTTGTGTGCGAGACTTCAACACTTCTCGCTATTGGGTTTTTTACCAGTAAATAAACAAATAAATAAAAGATTCAACACATCGATAAATGAAACGTGAGAAACCAACGACGTCCGTCGATCAGTTCCGTATTCGAAATGTACAAAACGTATAGGTACCGACGTCAAAGACGTATTCTCGTTTCCGACGCACTATCTGGTGCTCGAAAACAAATTGAAGAATATCGATATATACAAAAGAAAAAAATCGAAAATTGAGCACGAGTCTTTTAATTTCCGCGTTTCGCAGTTTCTACACATAAATCAAAACACAGAAAACCTTGATGCGATGATATGCACCGCCCTGACTCGGTCATAATGTAATTCGTATACACCTGTACTGACGCCGGTGTCTGCAGGTATAATATATAATAATAATACAAATTTTATTGTATTACAAGTAGCCGTTGTAATGATATACTATTAATGCTACTACAACAGGTTGAATGTACACATATATAATATTATAGTCGTAGTCGTAGCATAAAAGGTCATTCCCGACGAAAATATACGTTTGGCTGATATCTTATTTGGACACATTATTTTCTTTCTGTTTATTATGTTTTTGGATTATCAACGAAATATGTACAAAATTATGCGTAAAACAATTCATGGTTACGTACTCGTGAAAATATTAAACCGTTACATTTTTGTCTCCTGGACATAGGAATTTAACTATTCAGCTTCAAAAATGCCTACACAGATACTTATTTTTGTGGTATACTTGTCCTTGTAACATAAAAATCTGAAATGTTTATTTTCAAATATTATCTATGTGACCTGTACCTACAAGTTTACACAACAGTTGTTACATGATGCGTTCGTATATGATATTATGTTAAAAGTACTTGAAATCCGTTATATTGTCCGTCTTATCATATATTATGCATTATTTATTGGTCATTACAACATTTTTCATTAAGGTTTTCAGAAGTCATTTAAAAGCAAAATAGACGCTTGAACATAAATATCATTAAAATGATTTTAATGACATTTTATGGTTACCCTTGGTCTATTTTCTACACAAAGTTCCTTTTTAAGCATTATATTAGTGTACATTTTGATTTTAGCTATACGTCGTCTTAAATTTTAAACAAATAATAATAAATCAATATGATAATATACCTACCTGTCCAGGTATTATATAATAATAATATGTTTACATAATTTTTTTAGAATATTTTTGTTTCGTTCAATTGGTTTAAAGTTTAGACAAAGATGCACCACTATGGCCACGATAAAAAATACATATTTAAGAGCTTACGATTTTTTTATGCTTATGACTGTATTTCTACACACACTTAGTTATGCTAGATATAATCAGATCAGATCTGAATTATTTATATTTGAAAGTGTATAAAGTTGTGTCGCAGGTATGGCAAACCGTGTTTGTCATTTGTACGTATACAATAATATAATATACATGCATACCTTTTTATATAGATAAATAGTTTTAATGATATTTATGTATGATGATCTATAGTGACCTACAATAATAAACATTTTAATGATACTATTACTGATGTCTTTAAAAAATGTAGAAATACTATTGCATTACATTGTACTACTAATAATACAGTTTTTCAGTTCACACAAAAACATTAAAATGTCAAGTCATTTGGATTTTTTCTTTCCTCAAGGTCTTTAATTTATACTATCTTCATAATGTAAGTTTGAACGAAATCCAAATCCAGATCTCCATCTGTGCCCGTAAGTAACGACGTACATAAATGTTTCTCACAAATACATCTGATTTATTATCTGGACATACCTTATATTTTATTAAAACATTTGCTCCCACAGTTTTCTTATTGCCAGAATGGCTGTGTCTTAGACATGTTAGCATAAAATATAAAAACCGTTATGATAATGATTTTTTAACAATTATGGTTTTCTCAATGAACGTATAATAATTTATGGCAAAACAATGAAAAGTTTGAGGGAAAAAACGTGTCTTGATGTAGTTACCTCTATGCTTGATACAGTACGCGTTATTTAATATTATACTATTGTATAATATATATTTTGTGTAAGTTGTGACATTGTTTAAACAAACAAATTACAGTTAGTATATTACAGATTAAAACCTGAAAATGTTGTCCGTACAACATCTGTACATACATTTGATATTAAAGTATTCAAACGTTTTTTTAGGCATATTTAATTTTTGAGAATATCGTTAACTTTTAATTTTAAACGTTTTTAATAGTTTTTTGTTTAATATTTTACTAGAAAACGATTTCCTGAAATCATGATTGTGCATACATCTTTGAACGAGAAGCGGTTAATTAATATTTTTAATCACCAATAGATTAGACCCCCGGAGTAGAGGTAGGGCGTGTAAGTAAATATGTGCGCTGGGAGTAAGTATACTGGATATAAAGTAAATATTTAAAGTTTGGACTATGAGAATAGAAATCGAGTGGGCAAAACCGCCTGTTCGTATTTATATGTAAATATAGTAGGTAAAGCATATGTGTACATTATAATATTATTTACCCAGACAATAGGCACCAATCAATTTGCAATTACGAACTTAACCAAAAATATTATAATTTTTAATGATGTTTATACTTTATTAAAATTTGATCATAGCTAGGCAGTGCACATTATATTCAAATTAAAATCTGGTATTTATCCATGACATATACATGTTTGTTTTTTCAAATCAACGTCTTTGTTATTATCGTACTCATTTGAAGTTTTCAAAGAATTTTTTTTTAATGTTATTGCCAATTTTCGTTGAGATAACATGATGCATCGACTACATGAACTATAAAACTGTAGTGAAAACTGTAAACGTTTATTTGTATGTAAGCATGAGGTATCTAATGTTTGCACCATAAACGATTATTATAAGGAACTAATATTATTTTTTATGAAAGTCATACAATTATATTATATAATTGACGCAAAAGGATTACAAATGTATTTAATTCTTGGAAAATACTGCAGTTTATATAATACTTATATTATAATCTCCTATAATAATAAGTGTACTATAATCGCTGTTGGAATAAACAGATAATCGCATCCAAAATGTACAATTTTTCATTATTGTTATGTTGGAGTTATATCCTAATCGCATCGAACATATTATTAAAGCTTTTATCAATATATTAATTTATCAAACATTTATTTGTCATAGTTACAAAAGTGAGTTTTTATGTGGATCACAATCATGTATACGGTTTGTATGGCTTATGCGATAATATAAAAATGTTAAAAAATTAATTTATGTTTTGAATTGGATAGGCAGGAACTCATATTTTTTTCTGAAAGTCATATAATTATATAATAATTGACTCAAAAGAATTAAAAAATATGCACTTCGGAGGGTTCCGTCTCTGGACTTCCCTCATCTTGTGCTTCGTGTGTTTTCCTTATATTGTGATGTATATGTGTATGCCAGTCATACTTTTACTTATTGTGTCAATAAAACTGGTTATGAATTTTCCTGATAAAATAAAATACAAATTTACCGATCATCATGTTATTATTTGTGTTAGTTTTAATTTTATATTTAATCATCACTGTTATTTTTGATAAGAAAGTCAAAACTTATGTCTAAAGCTTATATTCGACAATTACCAGTAGAGTTTATGATTTTTAATATATTATGGATCAAGTAAATAAAGAGTTTTCTTGATCATTGACGTGTTTTACGATTTCAATAATAATATTATTTTAAATAAGAGCAAGATAGGTGCCTACGTTTTATAAAAAGTTAATTAGTTTTTGAAATTATTAAATGAAACCTGGTTCTTGTTCTCATGTATGACATAGTTATGTGTCGGTGTTGGACTAATTATGTCAAAATGCAAACAAAAAAATGTAAAACGCATGTGGGTTATTTTTTCCATCAGTTTTGAAAGGAATTATGGAGACCATTATAATAATATGACCCACCCGACTTCAAAATGATAAAACGGGCGCGCTACCTATTATAGTTTTTTTTCCGGGTCAAGGATCAATCAAAATATTTTGTTTTAACATTGACTTTTGCGAATAAACAACGTGTTGATCAATTCAAATCTCCATGGACATTAACCTTATACGAGTAGTACATTAGGTTTTTTTTTAATGGGTGATTTTTTTACATTAAATTTACAATTTTTTGAAAATAAAAAAACTTGATAAGTTAGTGTCACAAAGTCGATTAGACGACATCATTTTATATCAGGGCAAGACTACCCACTATTGGTCTACTATTGGTCTACTATTGGCAGAAGACTATAGGGCCTATAAAAACAGAGCTTACGATTGATGACAGCAGCTGTGTCGGGCCAAACAAGCATGCTCTTTAACAAAAAAAATTATTGCAGAAACATAGTATTCAGGAATTTGAATATAATATTAAACTTTAATGTTCAAATATTTTTGATTGAAACATAAAATTACACAAATAATATTCAACATTTTAATTTTATAATTATAATTGGCTAGAAATCTGAATCATGCGAAGTAGATAAATTTAATCAAAGTTTAATTTTGCAAAAAAATACACTTTTCATGGTTTTTTTTTTTTAACTAAAATTTAATTTAATTCAAGCACGTTTTTTCATATAATATTCTATAATATCTATAATAATACGAAAACTTGTGTTTGAAATGTGTAATTTACATTTAAGCAAGACCCTTAAAAGTGTAATTTTCAAAATAAAACTGTTTTAATTAATCTACTTCACTTGATTAGGTTTTATAACTTGTCCCCATATAATTTGAAATACAGATGTCATAGGCAATACCTGTAATTTGTGTTTCTTTATTATGGTCGTAAGACTGAGATTACCATGTAATACACATAACAAAGATTGAAAGATGTGACAACCATATACGACCGTAATACTGGCTTTATAGCAGGTACACAGACGTATATCCTTTACGCCGCTCGGCTGTTGGAAAAAAAAACATAGAAATGTACATAATCAAAATTTTCATAAAATGTTCTAAATAAGTATAGTATAAATACTTGTTTTAATTTTTACATTGAAGTGTATACAAGTAGTATATATTATAGTATTATACTAAACTAGTGTGTTGATACGTTTGATTATACTATAATACTATTTCAATTAAAAACCAATTAGATAGGTAGCATAACAAAGCCAGTTTATTTATATAAATCAACTGCATGAACAAAAGTTGTTTCATAATTTTGATAGTAATGTAAGCTTGATTTCCTAAGGTTTAACTTCAATTGATCTACCTATGGTTATGGGGAGAGTTCGCTTGAAGTTGAACCTAAATAATTTACGCTTACATTACTACATACAACGACAAAAAGGTTGCGGTCATCCAAAACGGCGCAGCAAAACATGCGCCGGACGAATCTCTTCGTATTATGGGTCGCTTATAATGTATTAGCATTGTAAATTTGCAGATTTCAACCCTTTAAAATCAAAATTTTAAAAAATCGTTTCTTAGTGGAACTTGACATTACAATATTAATCCATCATCAAAATTTCAATTCGATAACTCAAATTATAAGTTCGGCTCTGCGTTGATTATTGCTAAAGTAACTTGTCTTTATATATAGAGATACTTATTAGTTATTATCTAATTATTAGATTCTAATATATTTCAATTAATCAAAATAAAATATAGGTAGGTACCATAATACTTATGTAAGTACAATGGAAGGCTGAAGTTCATACTACATATGGATTTAAAATTGGACTAATATCAAATATTAATTAACAAAGATAATTTTTTCTCGACAGTAAATAAATAATTTAGCTTAATTATGATTATGTTTGTTTTTTTAAAGAGGAGAATAAGGAAGGATTCATGGATTTTATGGATACCAATGTCTTGGAAATTTGGGATTTTTTAATTGATTATAGGGCCTATGAATTTCTCAATCCAGCCCTGACCCTCATCCGTCTCATCGAATATGAACAAATTGTTCAAATTTCACTATTAACATGTACTCATACTATTTGTTGTTTCGCCAACAATATGTTTGTAATTTGAATGTCGTCAACTCAAATTACAATATTGTAGATATTATTACATTAAATCATTCGTCGTTTTAATGTTAAACCTAATATTCACTTTCACAACGATCTGATATTCGTATGAAACGCGTTAGTATACTATTTTTTGTGCTTAAGTCAATGTCTATTGTAATTTATTACACGTAAAGTTTAAATTTATTGACTGTATTTAATTGTTTTCTTTGTCTTTTAAGACGAAAAGTCGTAAATGATTGATTTGTGAGTATATGCGAGACAAATGAACAACTCTTTACAGTTGCATAACACTAATATTTGTAAGGATTTTACAAAAATAAATAAAATATAATATCATGCTTTACAGTTCGTCGAGTATTTTATTAAAAGGTTAAACATAATGAAACCAACATGATGGGTAAAGGAGATGGTCGGACATTTTATTGGTAGGAGAGTAATAAAATAGTATTGATTGTGAGTTGAAAGGACTTAATGGGATTTGAGATAATCAGAGAGGAATGCACATTGGTATAATCGATATGCAACCATAGTGATGTTGCCGGGGAGGGGGGGGTCACTTATTGATTTGAGTCGGTGTGCAAGGGGAAAAAATATTATTATCATTCTGTATTTTGAAAAAATCTATTTAACAATAGTACAATTCACACATTTACAATATTGTAATTATGCACATTGGGTCTATACGTACTTGTACTATCTTTATAAGTATTATTTAAAAAAATCGTTTCATTGTATTATTTGTATAACTTCACATACTATTATAAATAAAATCTTTTTCACTTTAATAATTATAATAGGAGTGTCATTCGTTAAGTAGGCGGAACGGATAAATCGTAAATTTTGATTTCACAAGACGCTTCAATGGAATTAAAATTGATTTCTACATACAATAATATACATAATGCGTACTGCGCACTGAAAAATATTATACTAATTCGACGAGGATTTCTTTCAAATATAGAAATTAATTATAAACGGAACATTGTACATTAAAAATTAACTAAAAAATATTTTAGAAAGTCAGACTGGAAGTCATCAAGCTTTTGCTTTTAATGATGATTAAAAATTAACAACTACAACTGTAGGCTTACAAAATGAATCGTTTCCTGTAGCTGTTAAACTATGCGTGGGTGGTTGGAGGGGGGGGGGATTTTGACTTCTGCCTAACTAAAAATAATTGATATAATCCAAGAACCGTTACCATCATCTTGTAGAATAGAAAATATGAATAACAATTGATATAACAATTATAATTATAACTACTGCAGGATGTTCAAAATATCCGATGATAATATTCGATTTCAAAAATGAACAAAAGTTTTAATGAATAGATGAATGTTTTTTTCTACTCTTCAGTGTTATCGAAGACCGACCTAAAGTAAAGAAAATGTCTCTTATAACTGCGTATGTTTCAATAATTTAATAATATATTATCGCATGATTGCAGCACTTGCATAAACGATCGAATGTCATATTCGCATGTCATATTATAATTTATAATATTATACTGTTTTCATTGCCATCCCCTCGACTTCGATCATTTGTATTTGTAAACATGATTATTATTATTATTATTGTTGTACACAACGGTGACCGATATTACGACGCGCTACTTGTTTACGTCAGGGAATTCTTCGGGTGTCCGAGAGCGGAGACCTTCCTCCGGCCAGGGGTAACCGGTTTCCCCTATATACGAATACGTATGTAACATTATAATATGTATCGATTCTGGTCCAAAAAGAAAGCTTTCACCTCGGACATTACACATTGTTTAGAAAGTCGTAATCGGCGCATTGTTATCACATTATATTATATGATATTACACAATGTCGTCTTGATTTAATTTTTTTTTTTTACTCCTCGGTTTTACACCGAAAATAAAATCGTGCACGTTATTCGAACGGTTTCTGATGAAACTCTATATAACATTATAATATATTTATACACGAATTTCGTCTAATTTTCTCGCCACGCCTAAAACCGTTTAAGCGCTCACACGCCATATTATAATCAGACAGATAAACTGTTTATCCAATTGAAAAACATCAAAACTAAGTATACTAAAAAAAAAAAAAATCAAAATGGCTACATAAATAGCTTATATATAATCAATTTAAGGTTTATTATAGTAATTTTGAGTTTTGAACATTGTAAATTGATTTGAAAAAAAAAAATAGATTACAAGATAATAAAAAGGCGATGAAAACGATTGTGCAGCATAAAGTCAATAATAATAGTTTAGAGCGAATCGCATACGAAATCTCGTGTCATGAGGTGTAACGATTTAATAACTAGTGATGACGGATAAATCCATTTATTGATATACGCATGCGTGTATGGAGTTCGTGAATTCTGTCAGTAAATCAACACAAACAATCATGGCTTAACAAAGAATTTATAGTTTTAGACTCCCCCCCCCCCCTCTTATTCATAAACATAATCAAATAAGGTATGTCGGAAAATACTCATCCCGACCTACAATTTATTATTTGAGCGATACACGTCGATCTGAATTATACACAATTATTATAAATAATATTATGCATAGGTAGAGTTTGCGGTTAGTACGATTTTAAAACGAAGACTTATAATTTTTTCTTTTACTTAAAAAAGTATGTTTCGAATTTGTCTTTGCGAAAATAGCTCATATGAAAATGAAAAATTATAAAACGATACCTATATAATTGTGATACCATTAAATTGAATACATGACGTATTATGCATATGTGAATACCTATATTATTACATTAATATTATAGTGCACATATTATGTTGTTACACTGAAATCTGAATAATGCATTAATATATGCACGCATTGCTTGCATCTTAATATAACATTAGTTTATTATTATATATTATAATGTGTATTTATGTATCGTAATATGCATCCGAGTCCGACGCACATGCATTCATTCAAACGTCATTTACAACGACTACAACAACTGTTTCCTAGTTTTGTTTTTTAATCACGTTTGAACATGCGCGTGCGTTGGAATTATAGCTATTACATATAGGTATACCTAGGTATAGGCATTATAGGGTATCGTATACATATATCATATAATAATGTGTACTTGCTATGACTTTTTCCAATCATTTCAAAAACCATTTAACTGCGGGCACATTTCATAGGTGCACGCTGCGTTATTTCAAATGATTGTAATCGAAATGTAAAACGACACAATATCAACGTGTTTTCTAGTGTCCATTTAAAGCATTCAAGGCAAAACGGTGGTTTTCACTTTGCAGTATGCTCACACCACGAATACCAGGCGAATATATTAATATAGGCTACCCGATGGCTACGTGCACAGCGGGCACGTGGAATCTCCGTTACGCACACACACGCACAAATATTTACGTACATACGGTGTGATCCATTTAATGTTCCGAGTCTGAAGTGTTTATAAGAAGTTTTGTTTTGATCCCGATTCGGGGTTTTTCACGTCATCGTAGTCACCACCGTTGCAGACATTTTATAATAATTATTTTGATGTAAATCTGTATTTTAGTTATTTTTTTTTTATATACATATACCTATGATATATTAGGTACAAACGAATATTGCAGAATAAATATGTATATTTTTTTTTTTACCCGAAAGCGTTTGAGATTTGAATTAATGACCAGAGCGAAATGATAATAATTAATGGATATGACTTCAAATGCACAATACACGCTACTCATCTAATAAGCTTGATAATGAAAAAAAATAACATTTGATCAATACTTATCTATTTTGTATCGGTATACATCAGAAATAATTAATAAAATAGTATAGATTTGGGGAAATTACAAATTCCTAAAAAAACCTTGAAAATATGAAGAGTTACATATTTTGTCTTAAAAAATATATGTAGGGAATTCTATAAATAGAATATTATATTACATATTATGTATTATATCAATTTATTACTTTCAAAAAAACATAAAAATCGAAAATCAGAAAACTGCTGTAACGTAGCGCAGAGGTTTCTATTGTTTCTAACCATTTTTTGAATCACGCCACCTGTATTAATTTTCTAAAAATCCGGTGGCCCCCTATAGACTACTTCAGTTTTATTTCGCAGTGTTTAAGTATAAACAAAAGGATATGGTAAGACGCAGCTATATATAGTATATAATATTTAACATTAACTACATATTTTTATTTCTAATTACTATTGTACAATACTATTTGATTATCAAGATAAATTAAAATTAGGGGACTAATGTGACACTTGGCTTGTTCTTTTTACACAAATATTTCATTTGTGGTCGAATAGCTGAAGGACATACTCTCATTTCATCTTCAATGACTCCATTTTCATTCGTTTATTTGTTTTTATGTTTACCAGAGTGGAAAATCTTTGTTCACATAAATATGAAGTCGAAAACTGTAGTAATATTTGTAGAGCTTTTTTGCCAATTTTAGAGTGAATTTTTTCAACACGAATCCAAAATTCATTTAATGGAAAATTTTTGTATTTTGATAAAAGAGTTTGATTGTTTCGTATTTCAGCGATCTTTTTTTCCACTTCAAGGTTGAATCCAGTTAAAATTATATTTTTATAAAATGGTTCATTCATCCAACTACACTCGGAAATATCTATTACACACAGTGCTACATTTTTCATGAAATTGGTTTTTCTTAAAAAATACATTTCAAATAATTTTGCGGAACCCTAAATAAAGTTCACGGCACCCTGGTTGGGAATCTCTGTCGTTGCCATTTAAACGGATCGTCTTGTACCCATAACTGTGCACCTATATAACATAATATACATACTGTATCTAGGTACAACATACATTGTATTATATACAAAACGATCTCGACGTTTTCATACGCAGCTAGAACACGCGTATTTCGTATTCATCGCGGTCGCTATAAATGCCCGGGCTCGTTTTTTTTTCGGCCATCGTGAATTATTATTATTTTCATTTTTTGCGGACGCCTTGCTTCGTGCAGTATAATGGCCGATCATGCGCTCGCATTCTTCGGCATCCGCGCTCGTCCGCTGTTGACAATGAGAGACGTTTTTAAACATTCAAATCATACGCTCGAGCTCGGTCACCTGAAAAAAAAAAGGAAAAAATTATAATTTATTGCCGGTTCGCTATTATATTATTAAGCCCTCCTCGGTCCGCTGTTATGAAAACAGTCTTGGCGGCGCTGAGGTCGTAGGTACTTAAAATATTATCATATCGCGACAGACTGCTGATGACGACGCCGTGTCCCAAGGTCTGCACAGGCTTGACACTATTATAATATGCATGTAGATGACCGTTTTCGGCCACTGCGGCAGGACGAGAATCGATCACGCTGAGGACGAATTGTCCTTAATAAAAATCAAATATTTTAGCGTCGCCTTCGGGGTGCGGGGGCCCGATATACCTACAGATCCTATTATATATATCGACAATGCCTATACAATAATAATATATTAATAGTCGACGCAACGCACGTAGCCTCATATATATACATAATAATAATAATAATAATAATATATATGTAACGCGTTTTCGCCGGCCACCGCGTGAATGCCAATGCGATGAGTAGGTTCCTGATGATGGACTTTACGCATAATATATTACAGACATTAATGTTCACGTGCAAGGCGAAAACATGACCGGTAAACCGTGAGGTTATAATTATTATTATAACATATACGTACACGTGTGTACTCGATTTTATTGATGAGCTTGTGCAGGAGGCTTCGCGTCCCCCCTCGGGGTGCATATTATAATACGTCTAGCTTTTCCTATATGTAGGTACCTACTTCCGGAGGCGGAAATTCGTGGTGATTCCGATCGACTGTAACACATAATATTATAATATAATATATGGCCGGTACCGTGCACTGCGGATCGTCGGCGACGTCTCCAAGAAGGTTATCGAAAACACGCATGTAGGTATATAATTTCGATAATAAATTCGATTGTTTATACGGCGGTTTTAATTATGATGGTACGTGCGAAATCACGGATTACCATATTTCACGAGCATCGTATTATACCTAAGGTGAATAACTAATCGAACGTTTGCGTCTGAAATATTGACAACTCGTCCGTGGATGTTGTGACTGCACACGGCTGCTTGAAAAATTATAATTTATAATATATAGGTACCAATTTATGTTTATACGATGCACGTTAATTTTTTTTTTATGAAAAACTTAATATTCATTGCTATTTACTATTTGGCAAAAATTTAATTAACAGGTAGGTACGTCATGTTCAATTATATAAGTCAAATTAATTATATGTTATTTAATGAAGGAGTAAAAATGTTTCAAAAAAATTGTCTACATTGTTGTGTGCCCATGTGACTATGCCAAACACATATGACAACTATTTTATATGCATTTAACTTCAATTTAACTTCAAAATAATTGAATTTAAGACTTGGGAATACAATTTGTAGCCATAGATTATCTGACAATTTTATACAAATCGCCGGTGGGTAATATGTTTAGTGTACACTGTACACGCGTCTGATATCACCACACTCTGTGCGTAATTCGAAATCGAAATTGGAAAACGTAAACAACTACGGTACAAAGAATTTCTACCGGTCCATTTGATAAATGATGAAGAAGTATTATCTATTGATTAGGTGTGGCGAACAAAAAATGTTCGACGTCAATATATATGACTAACATTTTTTCAGTTGTATTTATGATTTAAATTGAACAGTTCTACGCCTGCAATTCTTACGATGGTTTGTTTTATTAAATTAAATAACCTATAATTTAAAACTATACTTATAATAAGTATAAAACAAAAATATTTCATAAAATAATATACATTTTTTAAAGGTCGTAAATGATAACCGTTAAAAAAAAAGAAAGTGACATAAACATATGCAAATTCCTAACGAAAACATAATAACACGTGATCGTTTCATAGTTTCATTATTGTATTGGTAGACTAGTGTTGTGGTAAGTTCATTTTAATCATATAATGTGTACATAAAGTCAGTGTATTTCAACCGAGAAAACATTTGGTAGGAGCAGAAAAATTTGTAAAATGCCCTGTCTCCGTGACGTATTCTGACACATTCGATGATCTGTCTCTGTGACATATTCTAATGTATTCGATGATTTGTGCCAATGTGTATATAATATTCCAGTATCCGGACAGGATTTTGACTTACAAGTGACCTTGGTTATATAAGCGGTGCAAGAGTCACGTGGTGTCTGTATAGAGACTTGGGTTTTGCGGAAAAAAACAATACGTTGCTGTTTTACGTGACAGTCTCATTATCTCTACGGAGACTGTTCAATATGAGCGGTTTAATGCCTATCTTAACAAATTTAATAACAGTCATTCGTTTTCTAGTAATGAATAATCATTACAAAAGTACAGGTATCTACATTCATACATGTTGTATGAGTTTGTTCGCAATTGGTTTTCAACGGAATATTTGACTAAACAGTTGTAGCTAGTAATGCAGGTATTGTTTGCAGCGATAGAAATTTCATATTATAATATGCATAAATGGGTCATTTTTCATTACGTTTAAGTCACCATTACAGCAGTGTTGTAGGACCTACGATGGACATGTTTCTTATAGTTTATTAACGATAGGTAATGCAAGTCGAGGTGTTCAGTGGAGAACGATTAAAATAGTTTTTCGAATGGCTTAACGTGCATCCTTCAGCCCCCTCCCCCCATACGAAATTAATCATTCCAAAAACCTCTATAGAAATCGTTATAAAATGTTATACGGATGTACATTTTAAGTTATAAAAATCAACTTAATTTTTATTGTAATAATGATCTTCGTCTTAGGTTGATTTAGTCGGGACTCCGGCGTGCAAGTACAGTCCTATTTCTCATCTGTTCCTCTTACGTCGCCTGAGGGTACTCGCCCAGTAATTTTTAAAAGAGGGCGTTCTATATTCATCTGCATAATATACGTACATGGCGATAGTATTCCGATTTTCTATACTGAGACAGGAGAAATTTTAATCAGAGCTGACTGAAATATGACCTATATATACATACGTTACCGTGACCAGAGCTGCAGTGCATAGGCTGACAACGACTTCACTAACATGCAACAATCGACCCAACAGATCTGTATAGGACCGAGTCAAATGTCGTGTAGAACCATGCATGAGCTATTATACGTGTACGTTGATTTTTCAATACTGAATGGTGTGAACTGTGATCGGGAAGTCTCAGTTGTGGCTCACATAATATATACCTATCCTCTATCTACCGAGTGATTTCCCAAACAACCTCACTCCCGTTTTACTTCAATAATACATTTATATAACCTTTGATTTTTGGATTTTTCAAATGCCCTCAAAGACCATTAAATTCTTGAATAAAAAAACTGAGGACTCGTCAAGTAGTATAAAGAAATCTCAAGGATCAAACATTTTCGAAAGCTGCAGTAGCGTATACTGTAATAATAATCATCCTGTATATAATAATATATACTGTTTATGCAGTGTCCAATGCAGTGTCCAGTAGCGTGCCGTTGCCCATTTGCTACTTTAGTCGTGTTTACATCGAAAATAAAAGCTTGGGGAACATTCCGGTTTTTGTTGAGTTATTGGTACGTTTGTTTATCTGTACCACGTTAAATATTCATAACTGCATATCAGCCAACGAACCTGTTCCAATATCGAATTACTATATACTACTTATTACACCCACTCAGAGTGAAATGGAAATGCTTTTGTACCGTTTACTGCTCGGCTATTTTTATAGATTGGCATAAGTCGACTAATTGCACACACAATGGAAACTTACCCAACTTACGGTTCACCCACTCAATCTGATTTATAAACAACAGTTATGTAACGTCGGTACATACTATTAAATTTATCGAATCGTTTGCGCCTTGAAATTATGAGTGGAATGTTTTTTTTTATGTATAATGTTATAATATTATGTACTTATAATATTCGATTAGTTGCTCGCATGAGCAAATTAAAAAAATGGTGTGTAACACGCATATTATCGATGTGTTGTTCACAATTTACTGTCATATTTATTACATGCAGAATTTTTACTTGCATGTTATGCTTTTGGATTTACAGTATAATAATAACACTTCGGAATAATAAATGCATTTATTAATGTTTTTTATGCATTTATTGATGGTTGAGATACTGCAATGTGCTCTTTTAATAGGTTTTTGTTATTTTTACACGTACAGCATTTTTCGTATTATAATTTATGATGTAGTACTCATAATGATATTATTAAACACATACCATATTGAATTATTATTGATAACCTTGAGAATATCACTTTATTTTTCTTTATATAATTGTATGCGTAACTCCTCATCGATAGAAACAAAAGCAAAAATATCAAAACGAATTCGATAAGACACAAGTCTATAATTTCGTTTAGTCAATGATTAATTTAACTATTAGTACAAAATAATAATAGTAATAACACATCGGGAGCAGAGTAATAAAAATATGATTTAATCGTAGGTACATAATAATATCTAGATGCTCATTTTATGGCCATCAACTAATGTAATTGGTTCAAGTATAATAATGGTGAGGGAAAATGTCCGCGTGAGGTCTTCGTTTATTAATATTCAATGGTGGAGAAGTTCTTCCGAACAATAGCATCCCAAACAAAAGTTAATATTCATTATAATAATTGCAATTATTGTATGTACGTTTATTGCATATAATTATATAATACAGTTGCATACTTGACATTGAATTTTTTTTTTGTTGAATTTTGATGGCTTGAATTATGTTTAAGAATGTTGTACCTACCTATATATGAAATTTGAGTACATTTAAATTAGTTATAGTGTATTTAAGTTTACCTAAATATTAAATCTCAAAGTTTTTAATTTTAAAATATTGAGAATAATGATTATGTGGTAATCAATATTCTTAAATTTATGCTATAGGTAAACTTAAAAAAAAATGATATCAAATTATCTTCATACAAGCATGAAGGGTAGAAATAAGAAAGTTTTGAATTTCAAAAATGCATTAAAAAGGAAAGTAATTTATAAACATCAAAATATACCTATCGATTTCTCAAATTGTTGTTGATTCAAAAATATGCATTGTAGCTTACGTTTGATTTAAAAGTTTTCATACTTTTCTAAGTAAATGTTTATTTGCATTTATTATTTCTGAATTTTATATTTAATATTTATTTTAGTAAATTGTTAATAAAATATAATATTGAAAACCACGAAAGGCAACTTCAACAAAATTACGAAATATTAATGGAATACATTAATATTATGATTTTTTATTTATTTATTATACGTCAAATAAGGCACATAATAGTTACTTAATATACAGTTTGATAATACCTACCTAATTATATACATATTATTAGTTATAAGCTTCATGTGTTATAAATCTATGTTACTTACAACAGACTTCATAAATTTGATTAATTCAGTATACAGTAGAATGTAGTTTAATAATATAATATTATATGAATATAATTAGTTTATAATTCTCAGAGATTATTAATTTTTTTATATACAATTATAGTAGATACTTGTATATTAATCAAACCTATGCAATAAAGAACGATTACGTGTAGTATAAAAATAATTAACTACATAACGGATTTTTAACAATAAAATAATCAGTATATTTTGTAAAGAAAATATATACCATGTTAGTTGTCATCAATGCCCACCACCCACAATAAGCTAAAGTTTATGCTGATAGATCAGTTCGCACTTCGTATCAACTAACTTAACAAGCAGAAAGAACAAAAAATAAAAATAACTTTAAACATATAATATGATACTTATAATTTGATATTGAATTATTTATTTATACTCATTTAATATTAATGTTTATAAATTATAATACACATTGAGATTTGACTGATAAGAAAAAATTCAACTATCAATACATCATATTCTGTTAATCCCGTTAACGGGACACTTAATGTGTTGCTCCGTCTTGCAAGCATACTCCATAATATATTTTAGATCAGCCAAACCTATTTTATAGTGTTACTTTTAACCAATATTACTCTATTGGATGAACAGACCTATTATTAAACTCAAAGGTAACTTTAATAATGTTCATTTTTAAGTCGACTTCTAACGATAATTTAAAAATTTTTAAGCGAATTATGGATATGTTAATACCAAAATTTTATAGCACAAAGTTACTCTTAAGTCACTTAAAAATTAAAATATTGTAAAAAACCGACATGCGAACACACTGAGGTACGTGTAAATTTGATACTATAGATGAATTCACTTTCATGTTAAGCCGAATACGCAAAATCGGTGTTGCTAAACACAAATTTGTTATGACGTAGGTATATGAGGTTTGGTAGACGAGTAGACAGCACACGCGGATGTGGCGTCTTCTATTAATATTGCGAGTAAATAATTTCAAGACATAATTTTATTTTTTATACCTATAGAAACCGAAAAGGAAAAAACAAACAAACATTTTTCTACAATAAATGAATATAGTATTGATTAGACATGGAGTTTCATTAGATCACGTTTTAGTAATTAAATACTTAAATATATTAATGATAAGTCAGTTATAAATTAAACAACCTGTATTGAATTTGAAGGATAAACAAAACATAATATGTACCTACATGCGTTTGCAACACAACGATGGTAGTGCAATTCAATAAAATATAAATCTGATACTTTGTGCATATGTATATTATGACAATGAGCATAGAAATGCTGCATAAAATCATCTATTGTTGTACTGTATACAGGCACCGTTGGTTTAATACTTCGTGTAATTAATATGACCCGACGGTCTTTAAATTGAATTGCCCAATGTAATGCGATTTGACCCTGTTAATCACCTTTGCGTTTTACTCGATTGATATTCCTTATTTATAACTTGTCGGAATTCATTGAGTATTTAAGTATAACGCGTACATATTATAAACTATTGATGTTTAAAACATAACGTGTATCGTCGCAGCTCACAGACATCATAATTAATATTAAGCCGGTGCAGGTATTATCTAAGAAACAATATTATAGGCACCTACCCATATATAACATACATTTTATGCTGTTGATAAGACCTCAAGCGTCTGTTGGAAAATGCAATTTATTAATTTCCTAGAATTATGTAAATATTGTTATTATGATAAGACATGGGTGTAACAACACTATAACAGGTAAATATATGAGGCTATTTACGACAAATATAAAATTATGCAAACAAATCAATAAATACCCTGAAAATATAAAATTGTATTGTAGACATTTTTAATACTTCTGTTTAATACGTCACCGAATACAATAGGATTTTAATGAGGTATGTCATTAATGTATTGTACAACTAATATAGTAGTTTTGTTGATAGTATAATATTTAAGTATTAATCAATCATTTGTCATCACTCACCACTCGTCATAAAACGATTTTCTCTTTGAACTGTGATGTTGTATTTATGAGAAATTTGACCGCACTCACCTTTCTACGACCTATACAACCTTTTGTTACGATGCAAATTTTCGTCTCGTATCATGACCGTATAACATATTTAATATATACGACGGACACGAAGTGCAAAATAATATAATGTGAGTAATAGGTAACCCGTAGGCATGTATAAATAATTAAAATAATAAACCATGATGGGTTTTTGTCTTAGTTACTATGCGTTTAGATAGGTACCAGGTAGGAGTAATGCTAGTAATAATCAGAAGGAATTTTAATTTTGACCCATAATCACCGAGTTCTCGCTAAAGTTTTTTCACATATTATTTTATTGTAAGTAGATAGTTGGTTGATAATTAATCCCTATACGTGGATCGTACTCATGTGCTAATTACGGTGGGGATGAGGAGAGCCAAGGAGAGCTAAGGTTTTATTTTTGGGAGTAGGTACATGGTGTATTATTATAATTAACAAAAATATACATATTAGTGCCTATATGGTGTGCACATTATATTTGTTGAAATCGGTTACTGTACTTGTGGTTTCTTATATCTCCATGATTGCTGATGTTCTTCTTTGGACGGCTTATGAGTAGACATTCAAAGGATTTAATACGTTTATTGACATTTATTTTTCGGTATAATTATTTTGTAAAGTTTCTTGTATTATTTAGCGGACACTATACGAAATAGTTTAAAGTTCAATATCCTCCAAACGCGTGGCGCTGTAGTTCTATGCTATAATATTAGCTAATTATTGTTTTGTAACGAATTAATTAGACATATCTATATTAATTTATTGCTCGATGACAAGACGTATATGCCACGTAAAATATTTACGTTACATTGCATTGTTAATCACGCTAGTTAATTATACAGCGTAACGTAGGTATTTTTATTTTTTATTTTTAAATGCAAAACAGAAATAAACGGTCATCATAACATACATGATACATCCATCAGTTAATATTATAGAACATAAATCTAAATGGTAGAGTACCGCTATGAGTGAATTCATAAATATAGACGATTCAGGCAGTTACAAGAATGTGGAGCACAAGTTTTTTATGAAAAAGTTCGGAAAAATAACGGGTGAGAAAATTAAAGTTTTTGGGAAACATTTTTTTTTTCTATAAGGGTAAAATAATTTTAAAAACAACATTATATTCTTTTCTTATGTTCTAAAATTAGTTTCCAAGTTCTCAAATCGATTGCTAGTATAATAATTTATTATTAATATTTATCCAAAAACACGAATTTCTTTAAGTTAAATTATTAGTTTATTAATATCGTTATTATGTGCCACGTCCTTGTGGTATACAATAATGTATAAAATAATTACATCTACATAGCCTAGCATTAAAGTCTCCGGAAGACGATGAAGTAGCAATTTCTAATACTCTAGTTTCAAATATAATATTTACCAAAAGTTTGATAGCATATAAAAATATTGTTACTTTATCATATCTTAATTGTAGGACTTTAACTGCTATAATTGATATATTATAATCTGTTAATTGTCAACGATTACCTATAATGACTCATCTCGGTGTAGAATGTATAGTCCGCAGTGCGTACTGCATTATTATTACTAATTTCCGATTTATGTGCCCCTCCCTCCCCCTCCCCCATGAAACTTAATATATAAATATTTTTTTGACTTGTTCCGTATATAATTAGCATATATTTGCATGGTAACTTTTATAATTTGCATTGTTTTTTTATTTAGGCGTGATATCAAAAATTAGGCCCCGTCTTGTTGACACGTGACTCTCATCTCATCTCCTCACATATGACAACAAATTTTTTTCTAAATTTTTTCTTAACAAATATTTAGCATGCATTTGTACGGCGGCTGAAACTTAATCGTTCTGTTATCAACGTTAGGTTGGTTCGCAAAATCTGTGCTCCTAATCCGTACGTATTCCACTTCCACCCCGCCACCACATTGGAATTGCGATTTTATTTCTAAATCAATACTTAGCATGTATTTAGAGTTTACAAAGTTGGCGTAAGAGGTATATTCACCCCCCCCCTCAAATTAAAGATTAATATATTGTTATTGCAGATGTTTGTGTTTCATCTTTCAAATTCAAACCGTATCGATATATTATTGCTATGATGTGTTCTGCCAGGTATATTCGTTTCATTGAAGTAATACTATTTGCTGACTATAGTTGATCTAACTTTTAGGTATTTGTTACTGTCCATATTGAACAGGGAAAAATTATTAATCATCTCAAAATATGTTGAATGTTTATGCGATTAGCATATTATATTTTTAAGTGGGTTTACAAATGTTTACGTCGTTATAATACCTAACTATGTGCGTTTCAGCTGTTTATCATGACTAATACCTATAAAGGTGCTATTATATATAAAGGTATGTATACACCCCGAGGAGCGATACATGTTTCCTCGTGCATGAAGATATAGGTATTTATTATGATAAAACGAGAAAAATAATATTCACACAGTATTATAATAGTATGTGGAATTGGTGAGGCGCGGTCGTACTCTCGATCTGCGGCAACGCTCTTAGCTCACGTTCCGACACTCGGATGGGTGACCACCCGGGTTCTTAGCAACACATCCTTACCACACATGCAAATGTGTTCCGACCAACCGTTATCTCCCACACAGTACCAGGGTTATGTAGACCTTAGGAGTTGAACTCTTAATCCGAATAGAAAAAAAAGACTTTAATATACATATAACATTTGTTAATCATCATAGTCAATATGATTGTATTCAAAGATTTCTTCATATCATCTCATGTTATATTGTTTGGCGTAACTATATTAATATCAAACGAATACTTGTAAATACATTATGGACAACCACGATAGGTCCGAAAGTCACAACGAACCGGAGAACGAAAATATACATGTATAACAAACGCGGTATCCTCGGCTCCGCTGGCCGGTCGGGGTTACGTAATTGCGAACGGCCGAGCACACCGCACACACACACACACACACACACACACACACACACACACACACATACTGAAACACACACACACACACACACACACACAACTGCAAGCGCCTCCTCTTCGTACGGCGGCGGCCCGGCTACGGCGGCACATCGAAAGTGACCGTCGGTTCACTCTCACTATCGTTGTTGCGCTCCCAAGTCGTACACACACGCGCACTAATCAGATATTATATGTAGACGCGAACACAGTTTATTATATTATTGTAATTTAATTGCCATCCATCCGATAACGAAGTGTACGTCGTCGTACATTTTTCCCGAACACTAAAACAACAATAATACATTTTTCATACGGTTTTCCCATTCTCGTATCTCTTAATTTTTTTTTCTATCATTAAAAAAAAACAAAAAACTTTTTGCCAGTGGATTCGACAGAGTATATTATATGGAAGTCATGAAGTACGCGGTGCTTCTTCTGTGCGCCGCCGCCGTCATCTACACGCCCGCCTCTTCGGTAAGTTCACCGCAGTACCTATATTCACTTATATTCTGCAAAATATTATAAATTATAATATTATATATTTTAAACGCATCGTTGGTATCGTCATAATCGTATTGAACATATTATTTTGAACTTATATAATGTACAGTATAGACATTTTTTGAAAAGAATCGTATAATATTTTCCGATATTTTATGACACATCGGTAATAATATGATGTTTTAAAAATTGTATTTACTTTAATAGTATATAACCAGTATTAGGAGGACTATAGTAATAAAAAAATTTGGTATTTCGGGGTAACGTCAACGTTATGGTACTTAATTTTCTAGGTAACGCTTCAAATATTTACGTGATTTCTGATGGAAAATAATATATTTAGCTATTTATAATAAATTTATAAATTAAAATAAATAAATTAACATACTTTTTTAAAGCTAACTAGTTGGACGCATTTATTGATTAAAAAAAAAATCTCCATGTACCTATTACTAAAGTGATAGTTATCCATTGGTTTATTGACTTATTTTTAAATGATTTTTGCAAGATCAGTACATGTATCTACGCTTAATTCGGATCATTATATACGAGTATGCTCAAAATGTTAATAATTTTATTTATTCAAAAAGTTCCATATTACCTAAGACTGATAATAATATATAACTATTATAAGTGATACACGCCTAAGCTATTTTGAATAAACATATTTTACTCCATTTTGTCTAGTCACATATTCACAAAATTGCTATAATGCTATATATATTATCATTCAATATTTTTGATTTAATTAATTCTTGTATAATATATACAATTTTAAAATGTCGGTAAAATGTACGTGATCATCATACGTACAATATAAAAATGGGATCAAATTATCTTCATTAGAGAGAGACATTATTTAATTTTAAATATTCGAAATTATTATTATACACATAATAACAAAATAGTAAACAAAACTATCTACCTATCTAAACTTGAGTACTAAAAAGTTTGCATGTATAATTATTAAAGTAGCTTACATATTTTAAAAGAAAAAATCAGTAGACAGGTATTATAGCTGGCAAATAGCCAAACGATTATAATAGTGAAAATTATTATCATTGAAACCGTTATATTAAAAATGATCATCATAAAATTATACGTCATGACTGCAGCGGCCGAGTCGATTCACGGAAACGTTTTAATTTCCTTTGTCGCACTTCATTTACACACGCGACTGCAACTTAAAACGAAAAAACGAAATCTCGCTGTCTTAAATGAAACGAAAACCGGTCGCTAAAATCTGGTTCCAGAATAGACTAGCGTCAGACGTTTAAATCCGACGAGGAGTGCTCCGACAATGCACAATTCGAGCAGCAGTGCAATTCTCGGGTCGATTAAAAATTGAGTTGGCTTTTTTTCCACAAAAATATCGATCGCGTACTGTACCTAATTTTTTTTTTCGATTAATGTAAATCGATATCTTCAAAAACGTAAATTCGCCCGGATTAGACGTAATGACTGTCTAGCGACGAAAGTGCCATTCTGTGTAACGACGACTGACGAGTTACTATTTATATATATACCTATTATATACTTTCCTATATATACCATACACACGAACGTGTATGCGCGTGCACTGCAAACGCGGACGCGAACGCATCAATCACGGCGTAATTATATTATTATTATTGCTATTGATGTGTGTGTGTGTGTGTGTGTGTGTGTGTGTGTGTGCTATATACACAGGCAGATGTACGTATTTACGTTTATAAATCTCGACGCGGAAGATATTAGAACCCATAAATCGCTGCTGAGGATGACTAGGTGTTATACTATTATATTATTATTATTATTATTATTATTATTAAATACTGCATGAGGACGAGCACACACCGCGGACGGGGTTACTCATCAGACGCGTACACAATAATATTTACAAACGAAACGAACATCGCGGACGGACAAGGGCAAACGGCAGCGGCGCGACATTGGGAGCAGCGGCGCGGCGTGAAAGGGAGCAGCGGTGGCGGCGAATAATACACTAGCGCGAGTGCCGCCGAGCGTTTTCCGAGAGACGTGTTTTCGCATTGTCAATCACAATATAATAATAAGAATAGAATAATATTAAACTGCAATAGAATTGTGTTGTGCTGCTTTTCATGTACAGGACAGCCATAGCTATATCGGTTGCAGTTCGTCGGTTTTTCCCGGTGTTTGCGACTTAAATCGCCCAAAAATGAACGTTTCATTGTCCTCTACATGATGCGATGCTCAGGGATTTCACTGGGCCGTGTTCAATAAAAGTTATACTTGAATAGATAGACTCGACGTTTGTAGCCTCTTTTTAACATCCCTATGAGTTGCTGATATAAATAGTGCAAGACACGTGCATTTAAATTCGGATCAGCTGTGTTTTTGTTCATTTAAATGGGTGCCATCATTGGCGTAATTCCGTTAAATTTCAGCAGGTGCAAAACTTTTATCGGTCCAATAATCGTAAAGACAAATTAAGTCATATCAAAAGCTATTCGTTTTGCTCGCGTATACTTATACAGGTATCTTTTTATATTTTATAACAATTTAACATTAAAAAAATGTCAAAATCTCTATACTTTGAACACTGTATGTTGTGTGTCTGTACACAGTGCATTGAACATATGACAAAATATAATATTTATATGAAATGAGTTAGTGATAACAAGTTTTAAAAAAAGTTTAAAAATGATTCGAAAAATCAATGAAATACAGTACTGTACTTTAATAAGTATAAAGTTCAGTTATATTACAATCATTATGGTAGGAACATAATAATGGAAATCTGAAAATTGATGACAAATTTATTGTGTTACACAAAAATTATTTAAGGGCAAAACTAGGTCTTGAAGAAAAAATAACGGATCTGTGGAAACAAACGATTTATTTTCAAACGTAATAAAAAATTATATTATGTAAATTTCGAACTCGACGAATTAATTAAAAAGAGGTAATTAAATATATTATGTAAATAATATCAGTTAACACGTAATACAATTAGACAAATTAAACACAGGTGGTACAATAATTTCTTTCAAAACCACACACGGGCCCGACGACTGGTAATAATTCTGTTGCTTGTAATAATAATAATAATAATAATTTGGTGTCGCCACTCGCTGTCTTCGGGGGGGTTGAGGGGGGGGCTGTCATCGGTCGTCTCTGTCCATTTGAGACGTTTTTTCGTTGTGTACACGTCGACGGCCGCGACGGTTATCGCAGCGTGTTTTTCGACGACCGCGGCGACCTTGAACTTGCCACAGCGCTCCGCGGTCCAGCAGCGTCTCCACCGCGGGCCGTCACGACCGTCGCCGACCAAATAGAGTTTTTTGTTTTTTTAATTATTTATATAACATACACACATAATACAGGTATATAATATTATAAACGACGGCCGCGGACGTAGCCCGTAATTATTATCGTATATACGTATATTACAATAATAATATATATTATTACACGAACAATATATCGTACCCACGAGACGCGTGTGATAAGTCTATTATCGCGAAAAACAAATATGTACTTTGCATTGTGCTCACCGTTTTCGATGTTTTATTTTATTTTCTTTCCCACTGTCTGTATAGACGGGTGTCCATCGAGACGTCATCGTTAACATCGTGCGAACCGTCCTCAAGTGCTGTTTTAGTGCGTCGTCCGAGAGATGATTTATGCTCAAAATGATGTACGCCATATCATAATAATAATATTGTTCTAGTA
Organism: Myzus persicae; assembly: GCF_001856785.1. NCBI lineage: Eukaryota > Metazoa > Arthropoda > Insecta > Hemiptera > Aphididae > Myzus > Myzus persicae. The sequence continues at coordinate 65,996 of NW_019103267.1, read as the reverse complement.
GGTAGGTACTGCAAGGCGTGATCTATTTAGCCGGATAGTGACTGAAGCTAAACGATCGTTTTATGATTAGATTTTATGTTTTCGAATAAAATATGTTTGTCTTTTTGGAGTAGATAATATGATATACAACCACCCATATTTTTACAAGTCATTTGATTATTTTATCCATCTATTTTTTTTTGTTCGGAGATTTTTCAATGGCAACCTATATTTATAGGTTTATATGTTTTAATTAACAATTAGAAGCACAATATTATTCTAAAAATATTACAAATGTATTTATATCGAACACTGAATATATAAGCATTTAAAGTATAAATTTGCGTAGAGCAATGAAGTCTGGACAACTTTTGCGGTGTACTTTTCACCCTTGCAAAATTTCAAGTATTCGCTCATCCAAATAAATACTGATAGGTAGAAACATATGTTTCCCTGATTGTGACATACAAATAATAGTTGTCGTTAAAATAATTTAAATACTTTAGAGACACTGTGAAACAACAGACACTCATCATTTTTTTTTTTAAATTTTCTGTCGTATCTATTATTGCAAACATGCTTACTTCAAATATCGAACAAACGTTTTTTTTAAGACACATACATTTACTTGGATAATTATAGTGCAGCAGCCAGTTGTTAAACGGACAAGCCTTATATTGTATAGTAATAATATAAAAATATATTTATACTTAAACTGTCGGGTCCGAGTGATAATATAGATTAATGCCATAGCAGTAAGCGTCAAGTGAGAACCATCATAATATTATCGCCATCGTGATACACTATAAAAATATTATTGTACGGCGTGCGATATGTGATGGTTAAAATCGATATCGTGTGCAGTATAGCAATACTCAGTAATAGGTTCATCGGGTCTTATTATTACCACACATTGCCTACAAGTTCCTATTCGTCATAAACTGGTAAACGCGTACTACCTACATGTTATTTCGTCGTTATACCTCGGTATATACAGCCATATAGGTAATATATAGCGCCAAAGTCGTTCGTTTTCAAACTTGAATATTATATAGGTAGGTACACAAAAGTCATAAATGGCAGGACTACAATGCATATTGTACAGGTATTGATTTCTGAATGGCACGCTTAGATTGACGAAAAAACTTATGCTAATTTCTTACACATATTTTTTTTTCGAACGTAAGTAAAAATCCATGTGCCTATTGTATTCGTTTTGAATATTGTGACATTGAGACATAATATTGTATACATCGAGCGTGTTCGATTCTTTCACAAAACACCAGAAATATACCACGTAAATTACATAATAATACGAAGGCTTTAAAATGTTTATCAGCCGTGTGTTTTAGTTCTTTTCAGATTCAAATTTATTTATTGTTTTTAATCTGTTATGAGATGTGCGCCTCCCGAGACTGAGCCTTTTTTTAGTCTTTTAATGATTTCGTAGTAACGCACATTGGTGTTATATACGGGTATAATGCAATATACCTACATTAATAAAATAAAGTGATTTAAACGCAACACTTCATATTATTATAGAGCTTTTGTTTTCGAAATAATATTATAAATAAAAACGAAGCGTGTTTACAAAAACATTAAAACGCACTAAACGACGATCAATGGAACATATTTTTCTCATCTTTTCAAGCCATATAATATAAATTATTGTGAAATAAATTTCATCAGGTATAAGGTTTTGACGATCCAGTCCATGTTCTGTATAGCGTATTATAGTATGCCGTTTGAAGGAAAATCGTTTTATTGCTCTAAACATGATGTTGTGCAAATACCTTCTTGGCAATCCGGAAACGTAGTATAATGATAATATATTAATGTATTATTGCTTTGCTGTTTACACGGCTCTTCTACGCAAGTAATCTAACACAAGTTTTTTTATTTTTATTTTACTGTCGCACATATTTTTAAATCGAGACAACCGTTTGCGAAGACCAGTCACGACTTCATAATTTTACAAAAGAAATGACACCAACGCACCTATATAATAATGATCTCGTACAAGTCCGCTGCGGCGTGTGACGAAACAATATTAATAGCAAAACTACTGATCAGCTTTACGCAAAGTGTGGACATTCCTGGCCGCACAGATAGTCTTAACCCAGACGGTCTTGACCTAAAACCGCGTGTTCTTTATTGTATTATTTGTTTTCAAATCGTATTAGTTACATCTATTATTATTATTAACGACGTGCTCGGTGTACCGGTGGGTACATCCAAAAGTGGAGTTCGACGTTATATAGGCGAATTTGGGTTTGTTAATTTAATTTTCGAATTGCGTTTTATTCGATTTTCGTATTGTGCAGATAGCAGTTCGCCGAGACGTTGCGAACATTTTACTATTATCACTCAATCACTGTCGTCTGTCAGTAAATCAATTTACCGATAACCTTTTTAATCTGATCGCATATGAAACTTGCGACGATGTTATTATTATTTATTACATATAGGTATAACCTGTACATCTATTGAATATTGTTTTCGAATTAAAAATGTAAGTACATATTTTTCAAAATAAATTCTTCGGATTACGAAACCGAAATTTAATTTGATTTAGATGGTGTTTTTGATGCCAAGGCTTTCAAAATGTTTATTAATGCGCATTATATCCCTGCAGTGTGTCGTTGTTGACCCACGTATAATTATACCTATATATTTTTTTTTATTAAAATACAATAAAGTGCTTTGAATCGTTTAAAAAAAATATGTAACGCATACGCGCCATTATTATTATTATGGTGTAACGTTTACTCCGTTTATCGGCCAAGTTGTAATAATAATACGACAAGTCCGTCACAATATGTGTATTGGGTATGTAGCCTGCACCGCTCGCCGAAAATGCGGGGGCCATTAGATGACCGACCTTGGTCACGAGTGGACCATAAACGATGTAACACAGAGATACGAATGTTCCAAGGAATTTATTCAACTAAAATTTTAGAATGTTGGAAAAAAAAGTGCTGTACCTATATAGTCAATGACTTCTGTGTATAATACTTACTAGCGTATATTATGTATTTTGTTTTATTTTAATGGCGCTATTGTTGTTATCAATTACAAGAGTATACTGTTTTTTTATGCGGGGGCAATTAGTTTTTAACAAGGAATTTAATTGCTCGGACACATTAACTGCTGCGTGTTTTGACGTGTTGTGGCGCAAACCGCTGCCCGTTGTGAAACTCGCGCCTATATTATATAAATATTATAATGTGTTATATTATTATTATGCTGTATGCATTTAGCTCGGTTTTAATGGACGATCGTCAATTTGACTAAGGGAAAAAAACATGACAAGCGATATTTATTACCGATGAGATTTTATTCGCAAATTGAATCATCACCTACGCTCGCTGTTAAAGAGTGGTTGTCGCGCATTTTATTTCCAAGAAAATAATGCGAAAACGATTACGACACAAATAAAATATAAATAATTACATTTAAAACGTTTGGATTAGTAATATTTGGATTGTGAAACGAGCGTGGACGTATATCATGTAGGTACATCGTTCATCTTGTGTGCGCCAACAACTGCGTATCGATAGGTTCGGAATACGATCTCCATACGGGTGATCATCGTCTAACGAATTCATTACGATATTGTTTGCGACTTGACAGTCTGTATGGATAGTATACTGGCAATAATAATATATCGAATAGGCGTATACGATAACAACGGTGCCATTGAAATACCCGAAGCTATTGTTTTTTACATACCTACCTATATACCTACCGCATTTGCATGATATTAAAATATAATAATTATACATGATGCGACGTTCCATCTTTCCCTGCAAGTTCACAGGACGTGAGATACGATATTGTTATAATGTCGTCGTCGTCGTCGTCGTCGTCGATAGTAATAATAATTATTATTATTGTCGTTTCGCATAAGCAAACGTTTAGAACAAAAAAAACATCGATTCGCGATTGCATCTCGGACGTACTATAATAAGATACAGTTAGTCGTCGTCGGTTATTGGCACAGATGTCCGGAAATAAAATATTGTCATAACGGTTCGTGTGCAGTGCGTAAAGAGATAAATGCAAATTTTTTATCACATTATTATTTATTATGATATATATATATATATGTATATATTCACCGTGAGACAACTGCAGACGACGACGTAAATGCAAATCGTACAGACGAAATGACTTGTAGGTACGAGATAAAAAGCCCATAAATGGTCGTCGCGGTGCAGCGGATTTACGAGATTTTTTTTTTTTTTGGTCATTCATAAAAAAGACAGTTGTCCGGATTTTAGGTCAAGACCATTTACGTTGCACAGATTAGGTAATTATCGTATTACAATAATTCCGCCATTTGTTTACCAAACTGCCGTAATATGCATGTGCGTACAGTCTTTTAACCAGAGAGTCCAATGTCAACCGGGTCCCCGCTTTAACAATTTTCGTTTTTTAACATAACAATTATTGTTTAGTACGGTTAATTGAGGCACGTTCGGCGCCGAGTTTGTTATTATTTCGTATTTAGATTTTGTTTTGGTCCAATTAAAATCACATTTTTACATTATACACTACATGTACGCATTTACCTAGGTATATGTAAAGGAGGCAATAACGAGGAGTAGACGACGTCTGAGACGATGAAAACGGTTTATTAATAATATTTTTTTCGTATACATTGTTTATCATAATAACGATGTAAAAGGCTGTATAGTCGGCATCTACATGCATACGTGCGCGCGACTATATATGTAATATTTGCCTATTTAGTATTGTAGTTGATGACAATCGGAAAGGAATTTAACGCTATAGCTATATTATAATGGTTACTATATAGCTACCTAATCGTATTATACAACCACAATAATAATAATAATAATAATAATAATATAGTCTTTTAACCGTGGTCGCGCGTCAGTTTTTCTCTTGATGCTGTCGTTTCGAACGCAGGTACAATATAAATTATTATATTATCGTCAAGCATCTTTCATTAATTAGCAGATGATTTATCGTCGGAGACCATGCGGTTATGGAGCGACCGCGTCGGAAACCTCTCACACGATCTATATACGTATATAATATAATTACAATGTACGTAATACACGCACTATATAACCATTACTACAACATGATAATATATTATAATACAATAATAATATACAATAATATAATAATTTATATCGCGAGTGCGTCTTTATTGATGCACGTCTCGACTAGTAACGATTCTATATGGACCTCAGACGCAGGTATACCCATCACGATCATGTGCAGTATTATGTTATATTATATTGTATTTTTTTTTCTATTATTTCTCGGCGCGTTTGGGGCTCGATATTATTATTATTGTAATATTGTTATTACGACGGCGGCGGCGGCGGCGGCGGCGGCGGTGTTGAGGTAGGTAGGTAACCGTGGTAAGGGTCACGCGTTGCTGTCGTATTACGCGGTACATGATGCAGATAGACCGTATATAGGTGTACGATATATTATACCGTATATGCTTGTGTTCTGCGGTCACGAATGAGCTTAGATAGTTATTTATAGCATTTTTGTCATTATCATTATTATTATTATCATCGTCGTCGAGTTCGTGAAACGCTCAAAAATCGTAGGCGGGTACGCCATAAACCGTAGTTGTTGTGTTGTTTTGTTTCGGGCGCCGACTTGCATATTATGCAGTTTATTATAATGCGCTGCAGTCAAATCGTGTGACAATGCACATCATCATTTTGTCGTATTATATAATGTAATCAGCAGATGAGTACAAATAAAGAATTGATGACCTCGTGTCCTGCACAATATTTTATAATATTTACTATTATACGTTTTAGATCAAAGCTCGTGGACGTAATTGTGAGATTTTAATATTCTTCACGTATTTTTGTTTTTAAATTTCCAAAAGTAATTTATAAAACTGACAAGGTGCTTATAGTTTAGAATTTTAAACTAGTTATATGACTCGAAAAAGAAATTATACATAGTAAAACGGCTATAGGTACAATATATTAAAAGAAAATAAATAATGACAAAATAAGTACCCATATAAAATGATAGATTCTTCAAAATTACTTTTTTGGTTCTTTTCTTTCAAGGAATTTTGGTGCTGTTTAAGGATATATTGGACCATCTTTATTGCGTATTATTAACAGCAGCCACAACTGTATCGGATAGCACCTGGTAACGGTTAATATAAAATAAAACAAAGTGTACTTTCGCGAACATTTTTAACAAAATATGATCACGATGATAATATAATATAATATTATGCTCGATCGTGAACTATCGCATAGTCGATACAACATTGCACAGTTTGGGAGGGGTGACCAAGCCAGTAAAGTCTCTCTTGGGGACTGTTTAGCTATTTATTGTATGCATATATATATATTATGTTAGATATTTAGGTAACATATAATATTATAACGTCGGCTGCTGATTTCAATTAGACGGAATCAATAATCGTGTTTTCGCGGGGTTTTCATTCGATAACATTTTAAGGTTTTCCAACTCGGACTAACCCGCGAATGAGATGTCATCTGCACCGACACGGACGGGGTGGGCGCGGCGCGTTTCGGAAAGTCGCGTGCCACGACGGTCCATTGTCTGCGCGATGCAGTGTCAGCTAGTATTAACGGACTCATGAGGTATTTACTGCACGAAACGCGTGCGGCGTATGCAAATCGACTTTCTACCGTTTTGTCATCGTAACGTGCGACGGGTGTGTGTGTGTGGGCATAAAACGTACGAGTGTGCATGCGATCTTGACATTGCGGACGACCGCGGAGATTCCCGCGAAAGCGATCGATCTGCCTCCGCCGTCTCCGACGACGACCACCACGTTTCACCGGTACCTGTATACGATGATGATGATAATAATAATAGTATTATAATGATACGAATTATTATAATGACAATAATTAGGTGGTGCACGTATACTCGTATTATACGCACACGTAATTGCATATTATTGTATAAGAAACGAGTATAGTCCATGTATAGGAGCCCCATCATAATCCGTCGACGACCGTTTTTAGATATCGTCAATCCATATCATTATGGCAGTTTAGCATATTATTATTATCATCATTGTATGTGCACAACAGGTGGGTACTTGTGCCCATCGCGCTGGTGGCCAGTGGTGGTACTTGCAATTACGCGTCATATATTATAATACTCACAATACACACATTTAAAATATTTTTAATAAGTTTTGCCATGATTATTAATGCCCATGAAATTTCCCCGCATCCTCCTCCCGGAGTAAACAATTATTGATTGTCAGTTGCCAATATTGATCAACTTTCTTGCTAACATAATTTTATAACGCAATAATTTCAACCTAATATTTTTGCTGCAATTCAAACTTTAAACCGCGGTCGACATCTTCGTCGAGTGATCGTCAAGTGGTCGCCGCGAGTAGTCGGCTCCAAATCGGCGCAAATATCTTGCGACTTTTCGCTCCACTCGTTTGCCACTATTTGGAATCGACCCGATGATTCGGGAGGGTCGGCTTCACGGACATGTATATTATTATTTATCATTATTATGTACCGCGTACGGCGAACGGCACTATCCCGAAAACAGGTACTTAACAGGTACTCGTCATAATAGTGTTTACGTATGAATAAGGTAGTAACCTTTCATTGAAAAATAAAATCGTTTCCGTGATAAAAAAAAAATTACCTTAACATTTTATTTCATTGCGTTGGATTCGGTAGTGAACTGCACATCACGTAGGTATATGTGTTGCTGCTGCATGTACGTGGCTCCGACACTAATACGTTTATAGTGTACGTGTGCGTTGTAGATATATATACAAACATCATTGGATCGCATGTAATAATTTGCATTGCAGTACTAAAATTTTAAAACGAAAATTTACCATTGCGCGATTTCTCCGATGATAAACGTACACAGGTAATAACGTGGTCATAAAATAGTTTAAAAAACGAAAATTGAGTGAGAACGATGAAAACCATACGTATACCCATCACGTGCCAATGATTTGTATATATTATTATGATATAAATATCCGGGAAAGTGTTGCGATTTTCAAGTAGACGCTAAATTTCTTATTCCATATGCGCACGGTACAAAACAATCATATTATAGTGTGTTGAAATATTTTTCATTAGATTTGTAGATTTCCTTGCGATATTAAGGTAACCCGGACCAGTGGCGGATTTAACACCCGGGCAACCTGGACACGTCCGACCGGGCCCCGGACGTAGGGGCCCCTTTGGCCAAAATAATAGGGATAACACTAGATTTAATAAATAAAAAAAATAAGTGTATTAAAATAATTATACTATAATAAACCATATTATTAAAAGTTGTTATATAATACAGAATATTATGATATTATAGCAGTGAGCTAAAAGTACCTAATAACTGGTAATTCCCATTGTCGTCGACGTTTATCGATTGTCGTCGACGTTTATCGACCCATGTATATTTTATCTTATATTTATATAATGTCAAATTACTTTTATATTTGCCATTTATATTTCTTTTATTGAGCGGTTACGACGTACGAAACATCATTGAAGAACACGTCTTATTATAAACTATAAAATGTATGTATTATTAATTAAATTATTAATTAGTATTTTTATAATAAGAATTATTAGATTATTGATATTAGTTGTATAAATATAATTTATGAAACATTGATAGGTAGATAGATAAATATGTTAATAATTTTTATTTTATCTTTAGTTGAAAAATGTCTAATCCTTACAATTCAAATTATAAACACAAATCGGGAAGTTTAAAACGGAAAGAAAAAGAAAGAAGGGAACTAGAAAAATGTAAATCTGACAAGAAACAAAAAGTACTTGGGGATTTTTTTAATCAATTTGAAAGCTCTCCGATCACAATACCTGATGCTTCTCAAAACGTTGATAAAAAAAATTTATTAACTACTCGTAAATCGGTTTCAAATATATCTTCTTCACTTATAAACTGTACGTCTGATTCATTTGAGTTAAATATTCATCAAACCAATGTTCAGGATTCATCAAGTGACTTCTCATTAAATAAACCTATATTATCTTTACTTATCTTTATTTATCTTAATGATTATGCAATGCTTTACATAGAAAGAGATACAGCAGAATTAATAGATTTACAATCTACCATCAAAATTTTTTCAGAAAAAAAAGCTAGAAAAGGTTATAAAAGTGAATTATTATAAATTATAATAAATATTATGTATTATAAATAAGTGTTTTATTTTATATTTACGTTTTACAATATTATTAATTTTCGATTGTTATACGAGTTGGTAACATAAATTAAATAAGTTAAAGTATTTTATTATGTATGTATTCTTGAATTAATTTTAAATATATAAATACTTCTCCCCCCAACCCTGTTTAACATTTTAAATAAGATATTATAATTAGGGAATAGGGGAGGCGTGGGCCCCAATTTTAAATGTCCGACCGGGCCTTTTTTTTTAGATCCGCCACTGACCCGGACTAAAGCGTATAGTGCACGATTATTATAGTCCAATGATATCATATTATCTGAAACAGTCATCGATTTGTTTCATCGCGTTGTCTGCATAGTATTTACAATAATCTTTATTAATTTATTTCACACGATTTTTTAAATTCAATAAATTCTGATCTAGTACACAGTTTATGAAAATAATAATCGTTGTTTAAAATCTTCTAGTCACGAACACCCTTGAGTTGAGCCAGTGGCGATTATTGTACCAGACAATGCAAATTATAGTATAAAAAAATGATATTCCAATTAGTTATACAGTTGTCAGTACTTACCTATATGGTATATGGCTGAAAATGTAGAAACATTTTATCGTTACAAATCGTTTATTAAAATAAATTCAATCAAAAGTTGGGAATAATATAAATTTATGTTTATTGTTTTAAAAATAAGTTCACATAATTTATAGCTATTTAGTATTCCAGACCAATCGTATTTGGCGCTTTACAAATGCCAATTTCAGTAAGAGAAATTTTGAACTCGTATCACGCGATTTAATAATACTTTGCACTCAACGTTTTCTCGTGCGGTTTTTCTTCCGCATACAATTTCACATTAAATCATAATAAATTACGAAATAGTAAACAGTCATCAATACATTTCGAATACGTGTGTGACGTACGAAGTATATCGACTAACATTATTATGGTATTGGTTTTAAAATGTAATTTCCATTAATCCGAAAATATTTCGCTCGATTTAAAGAATTTCATTATGGGACCAATCAAATACTGCAATAATTAGAGAAACGTGGAATAAAGTATTATTGGTCAGAAACAATATAATCATGTCCAACGGATCGTCAATTCTATTATTATTATTAATAAATATTTGTTAATGGGCTTAATAAAAAAAAAAAAAAATATGCAAGACACGTCGATAAGACATCACGTCCTAAACGGTCATCGGCATTACATAAGAGTGAGAATAAAACAATAAACGTATGGTCGTTGGTCACAACAATAGTGTACACGCACTACGTACAACGTACATGATGGCATTTATGACGCTATACAGCGAGTCTAAGAGGTGTACACTTGAGGTCTAACTTTGTACGGACGTTAGCGCTTCTCCGCCGATTTCTCTCGATTATAAAATACAATACAAAATTACATTATTATATATATTGGGCACAGGCGTATGCCGTTATGGTTGCACCGTTGATTTTGCAGTCATATTTTATTCTCGTAAAGTCGCATAGGTCACAGTAAACGCATACATCATTGAGTTGCTCATAACAAATAAATATATTATAATAGTGCGACGATAACATTCATTTTGTCTTTCGTAGTTGTATATACGGATTAATCTTATTCTAATTTCGTTTTCACCTTTTTGACTATTATACGCCTGTCAACTGCAATAATGTTAAACGCCATGCCCACTCGATATTTTTTTACTCGGCACACGACAGGAAATCGTAAATTTCTGAGTTTAAGTCACAACACCGCACTCATCCACCCACCTCCTCAACCAAAACGTCCCATTTCGGCTAAAAAGTTACGTCCACGTGTTCAATGATACCTATATACATAAGACAGTGTCGTAGTAACCAGTGTCGTAGTATCTGATATGCAGGATACCCTCGATTTCGTGGCCACAGATGTCAACATTGAGGAGGCGCTAAGAAATACACCGATAATTATATCGAAATTCGTGAATGGCGTGACTCGGTGGAGATGTGGGAATCAAAACTGTTTTCTTTTTAAATCCGTCTATAAAAGTTTTGGTCACGGTGGACCGATCCTACGGTCGCGGTGACGTCAGGTGCTCCGCGTGTGTTCACAATATGTACCTCCACCCCCAAAGCCTCCAAAACAGCTCTCGTGGTCGTGTTGTAACTTGTAGGCGCCTACAAAACACGATGTGGTCAATGCGTAGAAGTGTCATACACAGCTGTACGAATTACGTCATAACAATAATATGTCGTCCTCGCCTTATTTGAATTTCCATCGAATCGGACTGCAGCGAAAGTGGTGCGCTTACGACCGGACCGTGATCTATATTAAATTATTTGTAATACATAAAAGTATACATTTCCTTTGTGCGTTGACGTTAATATAATTGTATAACACACTCAAGATTTTATATCGATTGATTTTGTTTTATTGTTTCAGGCCGACACGAACGGCCGGACCAGGAGGCAAAGTTTCATAGATTTTTTGCCATGGAATTCAAGGATCGGTAAGTTGAAAAAAATGTACACGAAACCATAATACATTAATTATGAACGGCGGCGTAATTAAATGATGAGTGATATTATTAGCCGTTCGTACCTAATTTTTTCCATTCGGGTTGAACAATTGTTCCGGGTTCCTATTGTTTATTTGCGGTCCGAAGATTATTCCGACCGCGGAACCGCATTGTACCGTAATTATTATATTTAATATTTGAAAGCTATGAAATGTTCTATACGAGTGTATACGAGATTAATAGTATAATATTAGTCATCTTCGCTAAAAAAAGAAGAATGACAGCAAATTATAAGGAACAGGATTAATTTATGATAATAATATGTAGAGTAGGATTAATAACTTTTACCTACAATAATGTCCAAAGACGACCAGCTGCTTGTTGGTTTAAATTCATCATAGACGTTAGTTGGAAAGTTTAATGGGAAATTAAATCCAACATCATATAAATACATATACGTAACCTTTAAGATTTCTATCTAATCGCATATAAGAGTGTGAAACAATAAAAAGATACATTATAGGGTAACACGCACAGTTTAAATTGCACACAGAATAAAATGTTAATAAAAAAATAAACAATATTTCATAATTATTTAAAAAAATATATTTTTTGGGTTTAGTTTTATCATAGACGAAAAATTCTAAGCAATAACTTAAAATTTATTTTTACAAAAAATTCCATTACATGTACTTTGGAAGCACTATCGACAACTAATGATTTTTACAAGCATTAATTGTACGATCAATGTCATAACAAAGTTGAGGTCAAGTTGAGTACTTATGTATTATTATTTCGTTTTATGGCATATTTGTCAGGATGTATAATATTATGAATCGTGGTGTCTGAAGCACCTAATATTATTGAAATACCATAACGATCTAATGCACAGTATGATAGGTGTACCTCTTAATTTTTAAAACCGACCATAATGTAGGTAACCTTAACATACCTGCAGCTACAATATTGGATTGAAAATTTGAGATTTATGCAGGTAAATTATCTGTACGGTGATAAATAATACACAGTCGATTTTTGAAGCGACTAATCAACTAATTATTTTTATGCAAATCGTTGTGTATACGCATTTAGCGTACGTTCGAATAGAATCGAATAATGTAAACACTCAAATACCCACGACTAGTTCATTAATGGATCCTCAAGCATAGCTATTTGGAGGACATTCTGAAGTTATAAAATGAAAAAATCGTGGTCCTAATTAATGTTCTATAGTTATTTATTTCCGGAATTTATTAATAGTTCAGGATGCATTATACAAATCTTAAATCGAGAAAGTAAATTAGAATATTATCTAGGTAAGTATTATATTATAAAACGAACGGCGTAAATTCTGATGTAGAACCTTCGTTCTAGTAGTTTTTTCTTCTTAAAGACTCATCCGGTGATCTAACTAGAGATATTAACACATGATCATATTTTCATACTTCCTAGCTCGTAAGCAACGAACCAAACAAATTTAATTACCCGACCTTCGTGTCGAAGATAGCCGCTTTTCGTTGTACGAGAAATGAGATTTTTCATATTCATAGATTGAAGTATATTAATGATTTTAGTTTAACAATATTTTTACACATTTCCGAAATTTCACTATGATAAAACATCAATATTCTGTGGCTGGTACGTTAATGTGAATATAACATTACATAATATACGATTTATAATATTTATATTTTACGATTTCAATTTACCATTCTGTAAGTTATAATTCGGCATTTAATTTTACCATTTTCTTTATCTAATGAGAGCATGATTTATTTTCTAAAACGTATTTTTGTCTAGGTGTTATTGACATGATATTCTTCTTAAGTGCATTAAGCATTTGATGCGAATTATATTATAATTTAAAATGCAATTACAAAAAATGCTTATTAATTTTCGTGACAGAGAAATAATAATAGGTAGTGAAATTGTTATTAATTTCTATTAGAGAAATTCGAACAAAATATCAATGACTATTGAACATTCTGACATGGTATATAATATAAACTACCTATATTATTGTATAAGACTAGATGGTTATTAAGTATGTAGGTATAACTGTAACAGTTTTGATTAATGCATTTCGGTCGATCGCAAAAACAAGACGCATAAAAGCGCTATTATTAATAAATGTAAACGTTTAATACGAATGTTATGTATATCATTTCATGTATAATATAATATTATTATGCATACATCGAGAAGCTTTTATTTGTAATTTTTACAATTGTTCGACAAAAAAGAAAATCTCGAAACCTCAATTCATCGCTATAAGTGACTTTCATTGAAAATCGAAACTAAAACATTATGCTCGGCCACCATATCATTATGTACCTACGTAGGTATTATAGTTTTTATATATTATACAGAGCGTTTACGGGTGGAATCATAATAATTATTTTCTTTTCGATAAGACTATACCGACGACCGCCGAAAGCTCTTTGTGTAGGCCGTGACGATTATATGCCGACGATATAAATCCGGTAAAATTTCACCGGAGACGTATACACAAATTATTATTTCGGACACGTCTCGTACAACGATTTATTATAATATTATATCTTCCAGGCCACGAAACGGCAGCTGCGACGACCTACACTTCACAAATAGCACGACCAACGATTGGATACCGCAATGTAATCAGAATTATATAGAACCAAACGAACCATCGATTTATTAAAAAATATGATTTTTTCCCCTCTATAACGTATTCATACAACAGCATAAAACCACTTACATCAACGCCACCACACCACCACACCCCTCCACCAATCGAGTACCAATCTGCAAAATGTTAACTCCAAAATAAATGTCGTCGCGCCGATTACTGCACTTGGCGACCATCGGGTCGCAAGAAATAAAAACTATTATTCGTACCTATTTGATAATCAAAACAATGTAATTTTATCATAACCGTCGCGAAATTTCAACCATTGGTAATAATATTATATATTGTTTTCGGTGGACGACGAACGATCTGAGCAAGGCGGCTGCGGCGACGAAATTAATTGTTCTTACCGGACACGCGTTATCAACTCGACGATGATAATAATAATTAATATTTACCTATACATCATATTCAGATATTATTTTTCTACCGGTCCGTTTTCGATTTCACGAATCGGAAACGTTTTTCCGATGTACGGATGTTACCGGATAATACTGTAGTTGTGCGTTTGGACGACGATCATGATGATGGTACCATCACCCGAGGTCACGTGCGTCCGAGTCTCGAACAATAGATGGCCTCACCGCGTTTCCTTCGTCTCACAGTGCGTACTTTGTTTTTTTTTACCGGCTGGCACGCCGACGACGTCGACTTTTCACGTGCCGCGCATACAGCGTATCATTCGAAGTGTATACAGTGTGCACGTGGAAGATAATAATATTATTATGCAATTTGCAACCGTGAAATTTCATCGAATTGAGTTACACCGCTCGTATGCAGTATGCTCATATTATATAAATTTAACGAAATTAACGTAAGTTCGTATTTCGCACCGTTCCGTTCCGTAACGATGCGATGTATCCCGTCGAGGCATTCGTGAGCGTACGTTTTTGCCTGTCCATGTCCCTTCTGTTTTGCGTTTTTAAAGGTATGTTACACGAAGACTATCAACTGAAGTAAATTGATTTTTTATGTAAAATAATTTAAAAGTTGATTATTACAAGGGTTGGCGTATTATTTCCAAATTAAGTTTATTCACAAAATAATGTTCATTCCAATTATTTATCAGAGTTTCTTGAAAAAATATTAAATTAGCTTGTTGTATTATTTAACCATTTTATGTTTAAAACAAAAACAGTTCTTATACTTTAACGATCACGATTGCTTCGGCTTTCCGCTAGATAGCGGGCTATTTAACATATTAATCGTTACTGAAAATTAACTTATTATTACGTGGTTAATAATTTACATATACATAGGTACCTTACACAATTCAATTTAAATCCAAATAACACAGTATTTTGGCAAAGTTAAAAAATTAACAACACGTATTATAAATTATTGAAAAACACGCACAACTCTGAATAGTCTTACAGTTCTTTTCTTCATTTAATATACGTAGGTGACTTATTATTAATTTTAAATCTAAAAGAAAAACTAGAAATTAACTTATAATTCACATATTGCCATTGTTTTATATGTATTTACGCTTAATGTGTTATTAAATTGATTATAAATACAAGTACGGTATAGTAAATACTTTGAAGCAGTAATTGATTTTTTATTACAAAAATACATTTCATCTCAATCCAAAAAAATATTATTTACTGTTACAAGAAAGGTATTTCAAGGATTTTATATTTATAATCTTACCAATGATAATTTTATTCAAATTTCTTAATTTTTAATTTAAATTTAGTACTAACAAATTTGACAGAAGTAGTTTTTTATAAGTGTAAGGTCAGACAAATAATTACAAATTGAAACTTTCAAGTGATATAGATCCTCGAGTATCTGTCCTCTCAATTTTCTTTGATTTGTACTTTTAGACGAATGCCATAATATTAACATAATATAGTATGTGTTAAGGCTATTATTACCTAGTATCCTAAGCAATTAGCTTAATGCAATTATTTTATATACTAAACTGAGCAATAAAGCAAATTTATCCTTTACTTCTTCAATTTGGTTTCAGTATATTAATAATAACATTTAGTATGTACCCACACGAGTATAGTGGGAAGAACTGACTTTTATTTATTTGAAAAATCGTAATAAGCTAGTAGAAACTACCGATTACTATTGATATACACTAACTTATCTTATATTCCATCTAATGAAATGTTTCGATAATTCAAGTCTTAAACACGATATTGTTCGTAATACCTGAGAAAATAAGAGAGTACAAATAAAAACTACTCCGGTAGGAAATATGTATGCGACTGCATCGACACTCACCACACAATTCTTGTGATTAATTATCGTCCCATCATTTATAGGTGATTGGGGAGGAGTTTGATTAATATGCGATTTTTAATCGGGCGTGACACTTTTCTCATTTCCAATAATAATTACCGAATCGGTGAATATACTCGCAATGACATTACTATGAATGTATTAGGATTAGACATTTTTTCGCAATGTGCTGCGTATCCGTCAACATTTTTCCACCTCAACACGTTCAGGGGGAAAAAAATAGATAAATAATAAAATATGATTCGGGACAAGGTCGCTCGTGAAACTGCCGCAGTTTAATCGACATTTGATTATACCGTCCATCCTCGTGCCTAATCCGACGCACGGTGCCGTTTCACCGAGCACCGCGTGTCTTAGACGAAACGAAACGAAAATAAAAAACCCGAAATTAAATAATACTATGACATTGTGCCCACACAACTGCAGTGTTTGTGCAACCTATCTGTACGTTTGTATTGTCATGATTGTGTTTTCTGCAGGTACAGCCGACTCTCCTGCAGCTTCCAACGCCGGCGGCACGATGGTCACTGGTGCCCAACCTGTGGCCCAGCAAAACGTGGCCGACGTTTGCCTGACCAGCATACCCTGCAACCCTCGGGCTCGCTACAGGAGCTTCGACGGCAGTTGCAACAACTTACAACAACCGGGATGGGGCTCGGTGAACACGGCGTTGGTCAGACTGTTGCCGGCCGCCTACCAAGACGGTGAGTAAACCCGTCATAAACTTATTTATTTCGTACTATTCATTATTACCAACAAGAACATTAAACCCGAGTGGGTACGTGGTGAGTATAATACAATAATAATTATAATAAAATGTTATAATTTTTTGGGTGTACACACTTATAATATTATACGTGTTGTACACTGAATACGTCTTAATTACTTACCTATCACACTTTTAATATCATTCAACTACGTCCAAAATATGTTCTTTTTCGAGGTCGTTATCAACCCACAGTAGGTAGGTATAATATGTTTATTTAGTATACTGATTCAAATTTAGAACCAACAGTCATTATTTTTCAGCTCCTATATTTACCTTTACAGCCGTATTTAATTAACTTTCTACTATAATAATGCGCTTGTTTCACTTCTTAGTGCTTACATATTAAATGGTAATCAAATCGATTTTGAATTCACAACTTTTCGTGGTATAATAGCTACCAGTACCTATAACTGTGCATATACCGCATATACATAATATAGATGTACGTTCGAACATTTAGATGACATAACTACTATGATATTATGTTATGTACCTACACCTATTAATTATAAAACACGTTTCGGACAATATTTATATAGATCTGAACGGGTCTGCTTTTATTTTCATGTATATAGTAATTATAGACCGACTCAGTCTCGCCAAGGTTATGTACTTATGTAAGTACATATGTAGGTATACCTACATATCAAAAATATAAATCGATACGCTGGTAAATAGTCCGCTGTAATTACTTTAAAACGGTATTTCAATATAAGGTGTTCGTTTAGCGATAACTGCGCGTCAAAAAATCATTTCAAACGTTATTTTATTAGGTATCATTTATTATTATTATCATCGGCCGAAACAAGGTGAACCTCTAGAACGTTAAATTTTTACATTTTGTAAGTCACTTCAAAAGCAAGACTCTCGATATCGTTTTGTCCAGTAAATTTACTGTTTTCACAAACTCGAAATGATAGAAATATATAGATTACTACATGTTTTATTTATTTACACTTACCTACCGATATGTTGTGAAATGTCCCATTATAAAGCATTACATTCTATATATTATAGTATAATATAGACCGCGCTGGCGTATATGACATTATACGCAATAATCATGCGTACGTATAATATATTTCACTATAAAATCCTTAAGCTTTTATATTCGCTTCCATAGCAGCTATTCCATGTTCTCGGTAATTAACGGCTCCTCGATGCTTTTTCCACGTAGTATAATACTTCATATCGGGATCTTCGTTAAATAAGGGACGTGTAGGTAACCATGGTTACTTCCTTCGTTCGAATGGTTCTTTTATATAATACACCCTGAAATGTCTACACAATTTGTTATTATGTACGTATTGCGCTCTACTACAGAATATGCGAAAAGTACAGATGTTCATAGACTTTGAAGGTATCAATTTTCGTCCAACTTTTGAGTTTTGTATGTAAATCACCTTATATAACTCAACAACTATAATGCTGTATTGTTTATCGCAAAGTTCTCATATTCATACACAAAAAAGTGTGATTCAAAGCTAAATTACAATATAACCATTATTACACTAACGTACCCATGTAATTAGGTATTAATTTTAGAAAATATGTTATATACTATATTGTGTTATTAAATCACACCAATTAATTATTAATTACCCAAATTAATATACTATGGTTTCTGACCAGCGTAACGAATTATGAAATACTATTAGGTATGCAGTATGCGAGTAAATTTGACGTAATTTAATGAAAAAAATGTGACTTAGAAACTAGTTTCATTTTAGCTACAACCGCCTCGGGACATCCTGAAATCTGATGCACTTAGAGTCGATGACTACATTCGTGTTTTCACATATAGGCTCATGTATGCAGAAAATATTTTTTACTTTCTTTTCGAAACCGGTATGATATGCCGGACCTTAGTCGAAACTTTTGGTTTTTGTTTATTATAGTAATATAGGGAAGCCCGAAAACAAATGCGTTTAATAAAGACACCTTGGTACCAATAACGGTCGAAACCATATCGAAATATTCATTAAAGCATTCTTTATTTCACGTAAAGCGTATTGACGTTTTATTAGAACCAAAGAAGGTGTTTTATAATTATTTTAATTGCACAGTTATAGCCAGCTAGGTGTATATAACAATACAAATCTAGTATATACAATAAATTCGTCTTATATTGTGCGTACTGGCCTCTTTCTGCCTCTTATTAGTCCACGTCCGCTGCAGCCGAATAATAACAATACTAATAACTAAAAACTTTTCCCTCTAAATATTGTAATTAACGATGTAAATACACGGCACGCGTAATATAATATATTATAATATAACTGTCGTGCTTTAGGTGAGAGCAGACCGAGATTGACCTCATTCGGACGGGTACTTCCCAGTGCTAGACTGATCCGTACAACGATGTTCCCGGAGAGGAACGTGCCTGACATACGATTCACGCTGGCCGTTATGCAGTGGGCGCAAGTCGTCGCACATGACGTCACTCTGCTCACCGAGAAATCCGGTAAGTCGAAGCGAAAATAATAATATTATAATACGTAGCGAATTTCAGGTACCTACCTATATCATATATACGACCTGGTTCGTACAGGGTGTGTTTATGTAAAACGTCTGAAAAACGCTTAACGAATATGTAAATGAGCAAACAGTCATTATGATATTGTGTTCCGTGTTTGTTCTTGAAGCTGACGCTATCCTGCCGACACTACGTAAAATATATATATATATATTAGGTCTCGTGATGATATTGAAGCTTTACTGATTTTTGAATTTAATTATCTCATGCGACGATGTCGACTTTTATTAAATTAATCATACACTATCGTGATGCTGCAACGGGCATTCGAGCAAACGAAATGATTGCTCGTGTAAAAGATTTCAGTCAGATGCACTGCTGAAGTGTTCGGAATCACGCATTAAATCCAAATAAATAAAAGAAACACACGTATTCGGCCGTGATGAACAGTCAGTGTACCCGGTATTCCGGCAAAAAGAAAAATATCATAAAAAAACATTACACCACACCTGTTACCGGTTGAATTGTTTAAGTCAAAACGAGCTATTGATATTTTATGTATTCCGAAAGAAAGTAAAAATCGAACGGCAAAGAATAGAAAACATAACATTGAATGATATACAGCGTCCGTGTTGATAGTATTCGATTTGTCGTCGTATGATGCATGTACATGTTCTGCAGTAGACAGTAATTTATGTTTGAAATTCGGAAAAAAATAAGTCATGTAACTCATATCCGATTTATAAAATATAAAAAGTTTGACGGATAATCCTAATATTATGTTTATTTTTCATGGTATTTATAATATTATTATGTTATACGTCAGACGTTTTATTCTGTCCCCTCTGGATTAACGTAATAATAATGTATTATTTTTAAAGTGTCACGATAAAAGCTAACATAATACCACCTATAGATCCAACACTACAACTATATTATGTACTATATCACTTTTTTTTAAATGAGTGTTGACTAAAGCTGTGTAAGTAGTAAGTACTATGGTGTAGGTATAGGTATGTCATTATAATAATTTTTAAAGTGTAAATGTATTTTTTTTTTAAAGCAAAACATTCCTTAAGTTAATTCTCGGAATGTTATGAATAATCGAGTTTAAATTGATATTTGATACCACTCATCATAATATATCATACCTAAGTGTCTTATACAAAACCACTTTATGGCCGACATAAAGTGCATACTCTTCGTGTTATAGAAGTAAATCTTCATCGAGTTTATCTCTTTTATATCAAGACTAATTACAGCTCAAAAAAATATTTATTGTATTACGTTATTGATCGTTTTCTGAGTAGCCAAAATAATTTAAAAGATCAGATGAACTAAGAAAATACGAATTTCATATTTTTATTTATAAGCTACTAATTTATTTTAGTTATTTATTTTTTTTACAAAGGTTTTGCTTCGATTTTAATTACAGACAGGTATTATATTGTACACTCGCATAAGCTCCAGATGCTGTGTTTTTTTGAAATGTATTTAAGTAATCTTCATATTTTTTTAAAGGACATCGCATAAATAGGACAACGGTAATATATAATGACTACGTATCTACCTTCTAAACACTACAATAATAGCTCTTACATTGTACGTATGATATTAGGATAATAATATGATTTAGCCACATAGGTATGCTCACACAGGCTAACACGCACGTCGTAAGGTATGTACCTACGGCATACATTGTATACCACGTACATATAGTAACGACTGGATCATACAATGTGTTCGAAAACAACAACAATTGTGCAGGAGATCAGAAATGTGTCGAGTCCGTGACAAAAATCGATTGACTCTCGAACAACGGACCCATCAAACGAAACAGATTACATTTTCAATAAGACAAAAATATGCACACCGCAACGACGTTACATTGTGTGAACGAAATTTTTCCGTCACAACTGCAAACGAGTGATCTCGCTGGGATTTCGTGCAGGGAGCCCTGCAATACGTGATGCATTAGGTATATACCTATATACCACAGCGTGATTTTTACACTTATGGGATTGGTGCACGTGACGAGGTCGTGGACTTGACACAGTTTCGGTCACGGTTGTATAATTTAGTGGTGAGGAGGTATGCGCACCACTATCGTTCACAGTAATCGTATACTTAAGGGGATCGAACTCGGAGATTTGCCGCCTCTGCCAATAATAAATTATTGCACGCGTGATTATTATTGTTATTAATAATAATCGCATAGTTACGCGCAATATCATGTTGTATAGGTATCTATATATAAATATTTGAGACGAACGGTGTGTTGCGATAACAATATACGACTTACAACACGGTCGAGAATTCATCCAATTCCAACGGCTTTATGGGGTGGATAAAATCGAACGCACGGGAAATGCGATCTCAATTATCATAGTGTAGACTTTATTACGAATTCGAATATTACGCTCTCACGGAATCCTGCTTAGATCAATTGTTGTTCGTTGAAAATAGGACCCGTCTAGATATTATTCCTATATATAGTATATACTATATATATAATATATATACAGCATGTAACAGAAATAACTGAATAATGCAATAACTTTTGTTTCAATATTTTGATTTTTTTTTTTATGTATAATTTATAGTCACTTGCGCCATATGTATATAATATAAAAAAAATATTTTTATTTTTTAATAATGGATACAAAAAATTAAAAATTAAACTAAATTTTTTCTGGATAAGTTCAAAATAGCCAATTTGTGAATCTGATTATAAGAACAATTTTGATGGTAAAAAACTTTTATCTATGTCGAGTAGTTTATTTTTTAGAATTTTTTTAAATATCAATATTTTTTTGATTAAATTCATTTGGAACGTAATAACTTTTTTCAAAATATAATTTTAGGAAATTTGCTGACATGAGTATGTTTCCAAAATTATTTACCACTCATATAATGTTTATTAAATGTTGTCCTACATTAAGGTAGCATCTTTTTTTTTGTGGTCAGGTATATCTGTTACACATTGTATATTGCAGCGTATATACAATATACATGACTGCATCGGAGACTGCGATTGACCCGAGCAGAATGATAACGCGTTATCGCCTATTTGATATATTATTACGTCCATCTTAAAAAAAAAGTCATGACAAGGAAAATTTTCGTTCAGTAGAACCCGATAGGTGTTGTTTATTTCATTATTTTGAGTGAATTTGGATATTGTTCGATATAAAGCTATACAGGGACATTTTATTTGAGTTCTCTCGTTGATTTTATCCCGATATTACTGTTTTGAAGTTCACTATGACTTGTATCAATATTTTAACTCGTTAAAAAAAGAGTTTTTATGACTTTGTAAGTCTCAAATAGTGTTGCACGGTTGCGCGTGATTTTTAATATTTCGACGAGCCTTACATAAAAATACCCTAATATCATTCTATATTATTATATTTGGATATTTTTTTTTCAAAAATGATTTTATTTTATGATTTATTTTTAAAACACATATTAACAAGAAGGTATATTACCCATACGTTCAACTAAAAATTATCATTCTGTTGAAGGTATTGGCTGCAACACAATATTATAATACCTATACATAACGCGTATGCATAATAAATATCATAATATTATCGTACAACGTTCATATTATTAGGAATTAATCGTAATTATAATTAATATTCTATAAAAACAGCCCGACCACTCGGCACGCCGCACGACACGAGGAACGCTCGGGGAAACGTCTGGTACATTTGATTCCGCTCCGTCGACGTCGATATACGACGAGTGATGTAGAGACGAACGAAACGATATTGCAGATAAATGAATTAATTGCAATAAAGTGTAATGCATTGTCGTTTAAATAATTACCTGGAGTGCCGACGACGCACGTCTTCCTCGTGCACACAATGTTCACGATGAGTGTGTTATAATTAAACCCATCGCGAGTGTAGGTACAATATAGTTTAGCGCTTAATGAGACGACGTGTCAAAACAAATACCGACGAGGTCTGCGTGAGTGCGTGCGCAACAACGTTATACTATATTGCTATGATTATTATAATATTATAATACAATATTTTTGTTTTTTTTGTCGGTCGTGCGCGATCGAAAGCGTTTTTAATTAATCGGACGCGACGCGATCCGAGGCCGCTCGAGTCTCTACCCCGTGCAGAAGCTGCATTCCGGTCTTCCCCGTTTTGGACAGGCAACCGCCTCCGCCTCCGCCGCCGCGTTCGAGGTCGCTTTATCCGAGCGGCGCGTTTTCCCTGTATAAGACGATAACATTATTTTAATATTATGTTATTATTATCATCATCATCATCATCATCATCACCGCCACCGACGTCATAGTCGTAATAACATAACATTATATTATTATAATATGCAGTGTACAGGTGTATAATAAACTCACTAGTAGAATAGAATGTTTTATATTATCGTGACATTGTAAGCCGTACCCCCCCCCCCCCGCGCCGAATCAACCGCCTTCGCCGATCTACATAATATCAGCAGCCTAACATTAAATTATTGTTGGTCAATAGTCCGTCTCATTTCTATGACATACCTACCACAGCGCTACGGTGTTATAACAGTGGCATATTTAGAAAGGATGTCTGGGTGAAAAAAAACACGACTTTTGTACTTACTGTAAGAGTTTAACAGACAAAACGAGATATTGCCTGTAATATTCATATTTGTTTTCATAGTTTTTTTACTCGAATTAAAGTCGAAATCGATATTTAGATTCAAACCAACGAGTTTCTTTTAATACCGATTTCATTATTTATCGATCTTTCTTTTATTTCGTGTACATAAAATCTATATATAATTAAACTATACAAGATCACACTTTTAAATTAATATTTTGGACAGACGATACAGCGTACGGAGTAGTCACTATCTATATAGACATTATCAATATAAGTAATATAATGCATAATATTGTCGATACATATCAGTCGGTGTATTTAGACACCGCGGGCTTTCGTGTTGGCAAAGTAATATTTGACCACATTTTTAATCCATTCCATACTATATATAGACCCCAGACTCTGGATCAATTAGTTTTTGACCTAAGTCGTGACTCGTGGGAGGACTCATCGCCGCAATATGCTTAGGTACTCATTGTGACCTTTAGCTAGCGAGTGCAATACCGATTTTATATACCGCATTAACGGTTAGCCATATGGTACTTGATATTCAACACTTGGCCCAAGCGCACCCGGCATGTCAACGAATAAAAGTTAGGTATACATTTCAAAATGTGTACCGTTTTTAGATATCAGCAATAACTTACTCTCGGAAATTATTTTTTGGACTCGAAATGTTTTGCTCGACCCTTTGGGGGGGGGGGGGGAGTGGGGGTTATATATTATATTATTATATACTTGTGGATATACTATTGTTATTATAATATTATCGCCATAGGCGGCACACTATAATAGATAAACTATCATAAATACGTATACTGTAATAGATCGCGAATAAAAAAAGGATGCGGTTAATTTTATCACGACGCGTGTGTTCGGTGGCCTTATCGAACCACACGAATCGTTGCGTTCTTTATTCTTCAGCAGTGATTTTTATAATATCGCAGGCGTATGTTATAATAATAATAACGTAATGCCATGTTACCGGCGCACTGCACAGTCCTTAAAACGAATTTGTTCGTTATGCAGAATAATATCATCCTCGAAAATGCAATTTTAAAAACTGTTAACGTTCAAAAAAATAATGATAAAAATATTGTGCCCGCAGTGTGTTACGACCGTGATAGTAATAATATTATCATTCGAATAATATAGAGTAAGGACGGACTGATTCACCTACATTTTGAAATATAGAGCTGTGTTCAACACAGTGTTACGTAAATGGTTAAAATATGTTTTCACGAGTTCACCTGGAAATCGCAGGAAAACAATTCAGTCGAACAAACAACTTGACGATTGTAAAAAAAATTCACAGTGTAGTTATTAAATAATTTAATTGATCGAACAGTGTTATTATAATGGTGTGGAGCCATATGCATTAAAATTAACGAATTTTTTTCTAAAACTGCAATCAAATGTATTTCATAACTTTTATTCAAATTTCGAATGTAGGTATACTGTAAATCAAATCGTATAGAATCAATGAAGATAATAATTGCTTACTTCACACTTAGTTTTATTTTACTCACCCATAATATCTAAATGATTTGCAAATCGTGTATAGACCAGAGAATCTTTAATCTTTTTTGACCCACTTTTTGAAAAACTCGTATTAAAGTACATTGTATTAAATGATTAAAAGGATATCTAAAAATATACCAAAAGTTATGCTTAAAATGTGGTTGTAGGCCTCAAAAAAAAAGACGACGCTTTAAGACTCGGTTTGCGGGTTCAAGACCTCTGATATAGGCTGTAGAAATGTATTGTATTGTTAACAGTGTTGGAGTAATAATCTTATAAGTATAATGTACCAAGAAAAATGTGTATATATTTAAATAATATAAATTCTGTAAAAAATAAGCATACCATTATTATATTCTAGAAATCATTGTTTGTTTTGAAGTATACCTATCTACATTAAAACGTAGAAGTTTGTTTTATATAATATTTGGACCTTCTTTTCTTAGTATTTGGCATATTTTGGTTGTACTACTTACATTAATTAAAAAGCTTTATGGAACGATTTGATTTAATCACAAAGTGCATGTTAAATTTATTACAAAGATTGAAATGATACACTGCAATTATGCAGAAGCACGAATCCCAGAATACTTACAGATAATAATATGCTCTAAGGTACAATATACAATATTTTATTATCTCTATATAGTCGGTATTTTAGAAACTCGACAAAACGATTACAATATTTTCAACGGAAATGACAGTGTTCTTTTTCCATAATGACAGTGGTGGCTATAGTGGATTTTCATTTTATTTCATACTTTCAACTCCTCAATGAATAGACGGAAAAATCTCAGTAAACGTTAAAAATATAATATTATGTCTGATAAAATTGAAAAAAGTCTTTTCGCCATTATGTGAAGCACTTTACTTCTCTTTCGTGCCATAACTCTACTTCTCGTGATGATAAGTATTATAATCTCAACAATTTAACATTTTTCAAGAGGTTAAATAGTGATTTTCATACAATCTTAATTACATCATTCTTATCATTTAAGTACCTAAGATATTTTTAACTGAATTATATCCGATCAAAATAAACAAGTTAAGTACACCTATATGTAATATGTATTTATTTCCACATCATAAACGTAAAAAAAGTTATTAAAAACGCATTAGAATGGAATTTCTTTCATTCAATATTATACAAAAACAGTTGTTAAAATCTAATCAATATTATGCACTTGATTTCAATAAGTACTTCCGAACCTATTGAATCTAATGCGGCTTTGTCAGATTTCACATCATATTATTTTTTCAATCAACTACTCACGACGCACTAATTATAAAAAAACTTAATTTATTTATAATGCCTACCTATAAAGGTTCTCTTTGAAATTCATTTCGATTTGTATGGATTATAAATTATTAAATAATGGGCCTTTACTATTAATATTTTATAAAGGCGTTGCCTACATTTTGATCCACGACAACTTGTAAAATAATAAAGATAGTGTCTTCTAACGTTTGCTGCAGAAATGAAGTGCTAATCGTACCTGCTGCAGGTGGTGTTAATAATTTAACAATGTTTATCGTTACCTCAAGAATAAACATTTAGCCTGTTCCGAGTTGTTAACACTATAATATTAACTAACATTATTGTCTTACTCGGTTTGTACTCGACTGTTGTCTACGACGTTAATCGTCGTTGAATTAATAATTTGATTAACGTTTTGTACGACATGTTTCGCATTTATTACGACTGTAAATATATCATACCAATATAACATTATGTGATATTCTAGAACTGTGTACCTATATACGTATATTAATTAATAACCGCATTACAGGTAGGCGTTTAATCGGATTACGTCATTAGTTACTGTCCAGTGGCTTTCGCCCGGTCCGTGGCTTATACAACGACGATTATAATATTATAGTAGGTGTATATCAATATCGAATTTAATTCATTACATTTTAATAATATTATAACAATATGTGCGATGACGGTCGTTTAGAAACGGGATTTAGTAACAGTAGTTTTTTTTCTCGAATATATTATTCGATATGATATCGTTCAGCCCTCCGGCGAGTCGTTTTCGGTTGCCACCCCGCAGCCTGTATAGTTACGGATTCGCAGACACGTAATAATAATAATTAATATTATATTATTATCGAACATAACTGCACTATCGAATCTGCGAATATTAGAAAACATGTGCACAATAGTAATAATATTAGGCTTTGAGTATAGATAAAAACTCAATGGCAATAGGCAATATAATGTTTATTGCCACGTATGTGCATTACACGACTTCATAATTTTATTGTTTAATGTTAATTAAGCATGTAGGTAGCTGTAGACGATTCGAATAAGGTACGCCAACCGGCTGCGACCAACTGCCAACCTGGAGAACAATATAGTAATATTGTCGTTGTTCTATAGCTACCTATCGTAGAGTCACGTAAATTATCACCTTTATCCGTAAATATCTCCCCGAACACAGCCTTAATGACAATATTTTATTCTCCAATAATCAACAATTCGACATTATAAAAACATCGTACAATTATTGTTATTTTATTAACGCGATGATGATTACCATTCTTACGATGATAAACTTTTTATCGCATCTCTTTAGTGTGTCGTTGCGTTCAACTAAGACTGATGGTCATTGGTCAAAGTGTTATCACTTGCACGATGCATACGGTACTAATGTACTATTGGTACCTTGCACGGCGTCGTTCGATTGCGCAGCGTTTCAACCTGTTGTACCTTTTCAGTGTTTCGATTGCGTCCGCAAGTCAGATAGGCAAACGATTTTTTTCCTACCTTTTCTGTGTTTCAATTGCGTCCTATTGTACGATAGAAGGTAAGCTTTAAGTACGCATATTTATTTGGCCCATATGACGGTGTGCGATTTGGTTGTCACTAGATGAGCTTACGAAAATTGTATCTCATGACCAGTTAGTACTCTTATTGATTAATATATTTTGCACGTATACATTTTGACTGATTTGTGTTTATTTTTGTATTATTTTTTGAATATCACTGACAAAATAATCACAAATATTACGAATAATCTATCAGACGCAATTGGAACCTAAAATTAGTCGAAAAAAATAATATAACTATCCTACTTGTAACACTGGAATGGTAGAAGAGGTTTAATCGGGAGGTGTATTTAACGCTTACCTTACTATACGATAGGACGCAGTCGGAACACAGAAAAGGTAGAAAAAAAAAATCATTTACCTGTGTCTGAGACACAACCGACGGTCTTCGACCTTGCAGACTACAGTAAGTTGTGGACACAATATTATAATAGTCTATGGACATACTGTTTCCTATATATATTATGCGTTTGATGGGTTGTCATTACGATAAGCCGCGTGATTCGAATTCAAGGGTTAATATACTGCCAACATCGTACTAATGAGTGTGTATACGTATAAAAAATATCTCATCGCGGTTTTGAATTTATTAATTTTCACGCGACCGTTCATTCCAACTGACGACGAGAAAGAGTATAACGAGATGACTCGGGATGAGCTTGGGGGGGGGGGGAGAAAAACATAACAAATATTTTCTAATATTTCCACTGGATTTCAGTAAATAGGCATTGTTATTATTGCTATCGCCGTCAATGACGACGTCCGAATAAACTAAGCCCATTCTAAGTACGACCAGCAGCGATTGAACAACAGTGATATTTATTACGTAACTATATAACCGTTCGTTTGCGCATGTACCTACACGAGCACAACTGCAATGGTACCCATAATATTTTAATATATATTGTTATAATTATCGTCTCGCTCGTGATCGTTTTCGCTAACGAAGCGATGTCGTTTTCACCTATTGTCGTACACAATACAATATATTGTATATTATTAAAAACGACTGTCGGACACTCTCGGACGGCGTAGAAATTATAATAAAAAATATGACATACGATATAATCATTATATTATTATTGTTTACCTCTGCGGTGAAAAGCACGAAACGTTCCGAAGTATAAGTCGTAACTAACGAGTAGTCCATTATACAGACGCATAATATGCCCTATAATGATTAATATAATAATAATAAAAATATTTCATTGGCATAGCCACCGCCGCCGCCGTCTTACATTACACGCCGAATGTGCGTTTTCTCTCTCGATAGTATTATATACATGTATAGGGTCCCCCTCTCGCCTTATCCGGCACCCATTGCGACGCGGGTCGGCTCTGTATTGACTTTGAAAATCGCTCGTGTGTAGGCGCTCGATGGGAACGCGTTATATAATGTGTATAATAATAATAATAATAATAATACGAGTGAGCTCGGAAAACGCCCATCGTTTTGTGCCGAGTCACACGGCCGGAAACGGCGAATCAGTCCCGGTTGACGGACTCATCACGCCGCTGTATACGTCTTGTCAGAAATAGAAATCCGCTATCGCCCATCGCGTTCGGCGAATGTCGTGAACAGTCGGATATGAAATAAGCATCATGTTCGGTTTTTCCGACCCGTACGGGGCACAGACCACGTGATCCTAGGATATTTTTGAGAGCCCAAAAATGCACGAACTCGACCTTCGATGCAGTTATGTGCAGTTATCGACAATTATTACTATTATTATTATTAATTATTACGAGCCGCGATAACATGTTATTATGTTCTCCTGCGGGATGGTTGTGAGTGAGTTCCTCACCGTTGTATATGTGCAACACCGGATGTGTGTCGACACGGACGCGTTTCGATAATTGTTGCATTTACAAAATATTTTATTTTCGTCTATAACGTCGTGTGATTGATTATGATTGACCACGTTATATACCGTGATTTATGATTTCACGTACCTAAGTCAAAAGATATGCGATTGTGTTGCATTGAATGTTAACAGTTTTCAGTGGGTAATTGTTTTCGATTTGCTGGTATTCTCGTTAAAAAGTAAATGCGTGGATTTTATTTTATGTAACTAAAATTCAGCTTAATTAATTTGCCTAACTATAATTTTGCAGACGATGTATTTTTTCGTCGGAACCTGTTTTGCGAGTAGGACACTAGAACAATATAAAATAATAATATAGTATGGGTACGTCTTCGCGCGTCTGTTGTACGTCGACAATTATAATATACGGTGACCTTCCCGTTTACCCGTTATATTGTTACAATTGCTTTTGTACTTTCAGGACTAGATAATGTGGTTGTATTGAGTACATACTAAATAGTAGATTATCAATTATAATATTACGTAAATATAAAAAAAATCCTAAACATGGCCGGCCGAGTTTTCGTATAAAATGTATGTATAATTTATAAATGGAAGAAAACTTCAAGGCGCACTCTTCGGGCAGCAGACGTTCATAATTATTGAAACGCATACAATTAGGCAAATCGCAGAGGTTGCGAATAAAAATTCCATATATCTATGCGTTTTCTGATGAAGTACCTGTGACCTGTCTAAAACGATTAGTGAAAAAGTGAAAACCACTCAGTGCCTTGATGGCAATAACTATGTGCAGTTAACGTTTCTTCTTTGACTTAAAATAACTGACTTATCTACCGCATACTCGACGATTCACGCGAGTCATTCGAAGATTCTAAGTGCATTATCGTGTAACTTATTGTTGACATGGCTGAAAAAAAAATAATAATGACTTATTATTGTTTATTTAGGAAATAATTTAATGGCATTTGCTAAACACCAAGTGGAATCTAATTATAAGTAGGTATTTACAAACACTTAAAAATGTAGTTAATTCGATATTATATTACCTACATATTAAATAGTCTGTTGAATTTGTTA
The DNA here is from genome assembly GCF_001856785.1 of Myzus persicae. Lineage (NCBI taxonomy): Eukaryota > Metazoa > Arthropoda > Insecta > Hemiptera > Aphididae > Myzus > Myzus persicae. The sequence continues at coordinate 34,288 of NW_019103267.1, read as the reverse complement.
AATATTATAAAATATACATGCCGCAATAAAATAAATAATAATAAAAATTACATAAAAAATGTCAAAATAAACATTTAACACTACACATTAAATATTGAGGATCAATTTTTATTATTCTGAACTTTTGATGGACGAGCATTTTTTATTTGAAAATCTTTTATGCTGCTATTTTACATTTTTTTCATTTTATCCTCGGAGTCATCGAAACCTCTAAAAATTATTGTACCCGGTCTACCATTTGATGTTTTTTATTTCCTAATACTTAAGTATCCACCATCTATTTATACAGCGTGATTCTCGATTATTGATAATAAGCTAAATATAACGAGTAAATAAAGAGAACATTAATGAATGTTAATTTTTTTATATATTTCCTTTAATGTGTCATTAATCATGCTTTTAATTTATTTTTAAATTAACTGAACAAATTTCTGACTAGTCAACTATAATGAAATCGATATTATTTAAAATAACAAAAATTATTGATCGCTTTTCGCTGTACAATATTTTTTTCTTAATATAGAAACATTTTGTATTACGTTGTAAATACAAGTTGTGAATATAAGAATGTAATAATTGTTGCTGGTCATATACGTAGTAGTCACGAAATGTTCCCTTCCTGTTATTGTTGATTTGGAAAGTTAAAAATCAAAATAGATAAATTATAATTCATGTCACTATACAATATATCCAGTGTACACAATATTGCGTGCCTCGAGGGTTATTTTTTTCGGAATCAGACACTCTTTTCCATATCCAATAAGAAATTATTATAATACCATCAAGCGCGGATATTATAATGTAGGTACCTACCTGTATAAGTTTTCAGGAACGAGGTAAAATCGAACATTATCTTAATCCATAGACCACATTATATATTGATGTGTAATAAGTTATTGATATTGCCATTGTTAAACCATATTTACAAGTTTTTCCATAGTGGTTAACCGTTGTCTCGCCAAAACTTATTTTAAAAAAAGAAAACTTTTTAATCATTTTTCGTAAGAAATTATCCGAAACAGTTGTATTTTTTAACTAACAATATGTCGTGTTTTATTTTTCAGCTCCCGATTGCTGTGCCAGCAACGGTAAACTGTTGCCCATCGAAACTCTACATCCCAATTGTTTCCCCATCCCCGTACCAGCCAATGATCATTTCTATTCCAGGTTCGGTACTGCGTGTCTACCGGCCAAGAGAACTGTATCATCGGACGATTTTGGGTGCACCTTAAAACCACAACAAAAGGTTTGTTGTTAATTATTTTATTCATATATTTTCTGTAATACTTAGACCCCTTAAGACTCTTAGATTTACCCCATGTTAAGTATATATTGTTAAAAGTAAAACCGTTTTAGATGTATCATTCATTATAATATCGTTTCTAGAAAATATTTTCGACTTCACATCTGTATGAATGTATACAAGGTTAAGTTAATAATAGTAACTATTGTGTAAACCGACTCAAAGGTGATAGAAATTCGATAAAATTATAAGAATTGTTAAAGAATTGTTAATTAAATTTGATTATTTAACGACAATCGAATATATAAACGGAGTGATATTAAATTATTCTGTATATTTTTCGAACTTTAATTATATTTATTTGATGTCGAGTTTTGTTCCTTTTCAACAGTCAGTTAACGTTTTGTGCGAACTTGTACAAGTTATTTAATTTATTTTGTAATCAATTATTGTTATAGCAATTATTTCAATCGAGGGATTGTAAAAATTGAATTCTATAGGTACTACTGTTTGATACTCAATTTTGAATTTGTATACGTTTTGATCACGCATAATAATTATTTATATTATGACGTAAAGGCAAAAAGCAAGAGTGGGTAGGTTATTTAATTTAAAAAATACTACACAAGAACGGTATTTTGGAGGACACGAATTTGACTATATTATAATAATATATGAGTAGTGCGTACGCTTTACAGTTCACGGAAAATCGCGCGCGTGGAAAGCAGTCCTCAATCAATGATAGATCGATTAATAATGATTTTTTAAAAACCATCCTTAGGTGATAGCGACGACCCATTTCCTGGATGCTTCACTCGTATATGGTGCAACGGGTCAGACGGCCGGAAACCTTAGGTCGTTCAGGGGGGGCAGGATGAGGGCCCAGATCACAAGAGACGGCCGAATGTTCATGCCAAATGTCAACACACCCACGCAATCCTGTAACGTTGCCACAAACACAGAAGTCTGTTACAGAGCAGGTAAGAAAGATCTATTAAAAAAAAAAAATCATCTGAAAAATGCAATTGGTTATTGAAACTTTTAATCGATTTTTCCACTCGAGAAGACTGAACTCGATTGAAACGATTATACAACTGCATTTTATATGATAATATATTCATATTTTATTTGCCCCATTGTAATAATGTGTTGCGGCGACTGTAGGGTGTATGTAAAACAAAATAATATGATCTTTTATATTTCCCATTAATATAATAATATTGTGGTCGTGTGTTAGTCTGGTCGAGTAATCGGGTCAAGTCTTACAGAAGCAGCTACGGTGTAGTGATGGCATCTTATTTGTTTATGTTGTTCGTAGGCAATTTGTAACCAATTAAAAATGACATAAATTCACACAGACGATATAAACACAATAGTTAAATCCCACACACAAGGTGGTTAAGTTTAAACGGCTGGATTACAACGTGTAGATACCTCGTGTATTTTTCATACGTTTTGTGAATTTAATTTTCCTTATCCTTAAACCACGACGGTAAAATAAAGTTACGTCGCAATATTACAGCATGTGCAACAAACTATATAGCTATCGATATGTCACGATCTCATCGAAGTCTCAAAATCTTCTTTACTTTTATGTTTTGAATTTGATCGTGGAGAAAATGTTTTTTCGTAGAGTACTTTGGTATATGGGAAAAGTATTACGATACGTCTTCTTTTTGTATTTGAATACAATTATTCGAATACGCATTTGAAATGCAGATTATTCTGACACGAGTGTTCTGAATATGTTTTCATGTTTTTTATTCGTGTGAAAAATACTTAAATCTCGAGCAGGATAATAAATTACAATACAATATTATTGCGATTAATTAAAATTAATGTTGAGTGAAAAAAAAAAACTCGTATCTGCAAAAATAATCCACCAAACAAAACTCTGTTCTTAATACCTATCGTACACCACGAGTCACACGTCGGAGGGCGAGTATCGTTAATAATAATTTCGGAGGCACACGGCAAGTGTCATCAGTGCCTAAAATAGGGATATAGTGTTTTATGATTTTTTTATGATTTTTTTCGTTTCTGTCTCGATTAGGCGACGGACGAGTAAATCAACATCCCGACATGGCCGTGTCGCAAGTGGCCCTTTTGCGGTTGCACAACTTCTTGGCGACAGAGTTTGCGCAGCTCAACCCGCAATGGACCGACGAGATACTGTACCAGGAAGCCAGGAAGTTCGTTATCGCCATCATCCAGCACATCACGTACAACGAGTTCCTGCCAATTTTATTAGGTAATTTAACTAGTAATTTCACAAACTATATACCAATGTCGCCGTTTGGACGGCGCCTCGTTTACTGCTGCAGTGACAAAACAATATTATCCAAAATTAAATTACAATGTACTATATTATAATAATACGCTTACGTTCAATTGCATTTTTTTCTTAAAATTTGCATAATTTAATTTAAAAATTCAAGTTTAATAGGTAGTAATATAGGTAGTATATAATATAAATACACACTATACAGATAATATACAGTTTCAAATACTGTTTATTATAATTATATGACTAAGATAAATTATACCCCAACGTCTTACCATCTATACCTATAAAGACACTACCTACAAGTGAACATAATGTATAGTTTCAGTTCATTACTCGTTCTTATATACATCTATACAATGTTGTATGCAAGAGCGAAAAATAAAAGAACAACGAGCTATTAACATTATAATAAACACTTAAGATTACATAAATTGTATTGGTTACTATATACGTACGATGTGATAATATGGAAATCGATGACTAATAATAATCATCTTAATAATAGTAATAATAGCAACAATTACCGACGATAATAATAATAATAATAATAATATTGTGTTACTCGTTTATTATAAATAGTACTATGTACAAATTAAACTTTTAATAACTTCCCTACTGGTGACTTTTCATTTTAATATCATACTATTGGTTAGAAACCAATACATAGATAGGTAATGAATAAAATTAAATCGTCTTTGGCATTATTACATAGTAGACAATACATTTGTTCGATGTCAGTATGAATACAATAAACCAATGAGACGTGTTAATAAATATTTTCATTATAACGTATTTAGATTGCATAAATACTGAAAATATATATAACAATAAATTCATAACTAAATTAATTAAATTAAATTCAAGCAGAATTCAAAATTATATATTTATTCAAAACTTTTCTTGTCAAATAGTTCATGCAACAAATACATATTTATCATATTGTATCCCTAAAATACCAAAATGTTAAGATTTAAATCCTTCGACATAAGGCGGAACATATAACTTTTTTGAATAGGTACACGTGTAACTAAATATAATAGTTCAAACCTGATATTAAATATTGATCCTTTCTTTATTACAAGTTTTCACCACACGATATTATGTTTTATATTTAAAAAATATATCATAATACTCTATACCCTATGCATAATATACATAATATATAGTTGTATAACAATTTAAACATTATTCGATAATTATCATAAACGGTATGTATTATAACTTAATATTATGGAAACATAAAAAACAAAAAAAATTATGAAAATATTAATAACTGCATCAAATTAGTCGTTTTTCACCTTGTGGCTAATAATAGTCGTGTTATTTATAGGTGAAAATTATGTTCGTGAAAATGGTATATCCACTCTGAAACAAGGTTATAGTAATTTGTACAATTCAAACATTAATCCGTCCACACTGGCTAGCTTTGCCGGTGGAGCATTTAGATCGTTGCACAGCCTGGTGCCATCAGTTTTTAAGTGAGTGAAATAAATTACTCGAATACAAAAGAGCAGAGTACCTAATTGTTCTTTTTTTCTTTCAATTGTTCAGCTTGGTGAATGAAGACCGCGAAAACGGTGGCGCACCAACACGTTTCAGTGAATGGATGAACAAGCCTGGTATCATACAAAGACCGGGTAACTACGATATGTTCCTGAGAGGTATAGCGACACAACCTCAACAAGCACAAGACATATTTTTCAGTGAAGAAGTGAGTACTTGCCAAAATGGCGTTGTGATTTATTACTTTTTTTCGTCTGGGCTGTTCGTGAAATAAAGGATATAAGTATTCCAACTTGTACCGAAAATACCACACAAAAGTCGACGTTCAGTCGAGTCGGAATCGATTAATAAATTATGTATTTAATTAATAGCTTATCAGCTATCGTGCTCATTACTATATTAAACTATTCCTGTAGAGTGTAGGGTGGTATGCATGATTATATGCGTGTTATAAAAAATCATTACATTTCTTTTGTTAAATTAAAAACGTAGTCGATTAACACGGAGAAAATATTTAATGATATACGGAACACATTTGGGGGGACCGATTTTACCTAACTTATTATTATCGATGAGCCTGGATTCTTAATTCTTTTGTATATTTTCTTCCTTGATATTAATGCAGTATTATGGGAATAAAAATGAAGACGATCATTAAACACAGATTTATATACCAAATTAAGATAATCAACATTGTAATTTTGTTTACGATTTAATTCAATTATTATGAATTATAATATATTTTCGTCGAGAACATTTTATATAATTACGGTTAATAATTTTGTTTACGACAAATTTAAATACTCTCAATAATTGAATAATCTAATCGTCGGTCGAAAATAAATATTTTGATAATATTAAAATAATACTTATTGTTTAACTCAATATTAAAACAACGGCTTTTTTCCTTAGATTACCGATTTGCTGTTCAGAGCTAATGGACCTCTGGGCCAGGATTTGGTGGCGAAAGACATTCAACGCGGTCGGGACATGGGAATACCTTCTTATAATCACTTTAGGACGCTATGCGGATTACCGAAGGCTACGACTTTCGATGATATCAGAGACGTCATGGACGAAGAGGTAATTTTCTCGACGATAATTAATCAAGGACTGTTATGACCGCGGAAACTTGAAATTATTTAATTTTCAGAGAATTGAACGATTAGTTAAAATCTATCCAACAGTCGACGACATCGATTACCTGGTCGGCGGTATGCTCGAAAGAATTATTCCGGGAACGCTAACCACTCCTTCCTTCAGATGCGTCCTCGGGGAAGGATTCTTCCGTTACAAAGCAGGCGATCGATTCTTTTATGAGTACGATATATCGCCCGGAGCATTTTCACCGGGTAAGCATTAAACTTTTTCACCGAGTATTGTTGCAGCTGTCAAGTTATAGTATATTATATACTGCAGGGTCATCACTTAGATTAATTTTTGTCGCTCATTTATATTTTAGTGTACCTACTACTAAATATTATATGTATTAAAATTAAACTTTTTTGAATTTTCAAGACGCACAATCAAAGACCATATTATTAAAATACAAGTAATAACAAGTCCAGAAAAATGTTTAGTAGATTTTAAAATTCTAATAAATAATTATTGATTGCTACAATGATTTTAAAATAACCCCCATAGCCCCAATACATTCTTCTGAACGAATATTATTCAGAGTATTTTAAAATTACCGAGAATATTTTTGAGAAAAATTAAAAATAAATGTATAGTTAAAGGAACATCTTAGGAGTGTAGAATATGGTCAATGTATAGAACCTGATAGCATTTTGTGCATTTAATTATTTACTATCATGCTTGCACGTCCCCCTCCACCGAAACGCGTATCTTTGACGACATAGTTTTAAACGTTATTGTTACGGTTTCAGATCAACTGTCCGTCATCAGGAGGTTCTCGTTGTCCACTCTCATATGTTTGACCGGCGATAACATACAGACGATGCAGAGAAACGCATTCCTGCAAATCAACCCCGGGTAAGTTATTATATTGAAATGATATCTTATACATTTTATTATGCGTAAAAATAAAATATATAATAATATCAGTAATTTGCACCATCGCACAGGCAATCAAACATTTAATTTTCAATATGCGACAAAATAAAAATATGTAACTTGCTCCCACGTGTAAATATGATTTATGAAATTGTAATTTGCGCCAAAATAATTAAAATCAATACATGCACCTATACTTAGTCTGCTGCTAGAAAATCCCATTTGCGACAGAGGCGTAAGTTTGTATAGCAATGCTCATATACCTACAGGCGTCGGTGTGTCTGAAATAATATGTGAAAATAGGCTGAGGACATGTCACGTTCCATATTATTCAACCGTTATTTCTAAACTTCCAGGATACCACGATGGAATGGAATTTAATATCTAAAGTACCACCTATTTACCCGAAAGTGGCAAATTTATTTGACTCTCGACAGTTTCATACGATATTAGTTGTTACTATTGTTACTGTCGGTTCTTGGACAAAAATATTACACACTTGTTGGTACCTAATACCCGGTAGACAGTTGGTTGAACTCTCAGACACCGCGCTTGGCATCGATTTTAATTTTGCTGTGCATATTATTACAATCTCAGATAGATACCTCCCATCTGTGTGTGGTGCAAATTAAAATTAAGTTTAACCAATTTCGGCCAGTCACTTTGGATCAATTTTTGTGCAAATTACACCGCACAACTTTTATAATATCTCATACTGCTATATTATAATACTGATATTATCAGTAATGACGAAATATGTTTTACATTTTTAATCGTTCTTTATACGTTTATTTTCATTCCGTTTTATTTCCGACACAGGAACGCGTTGGTCCCGTGCAGACAGATCTTGACGGAACTTGATTTGGCTCCGTGGAGATTCCAAAGTTAACCTCGTTTAAGCCAGCGTTAACAATCTTGGAGAAAGAGGAGAAAAAATCGACGTTGCGTTTGTGATATATTGTGTGTATAATAGTACCAGAAATTAGTCTTAAGTAATCAATGTTTAAATATTTTTATGTTTAGTCGGATAAGTTTAAATTATTATTATATACATCGTTACCAAGATTTTAAACACAAATCGTCCGAAAGTCAGAAACTGTATAAACGAAAACAGAATTGATTAGTGCCAATGTTTTTTTTTTTTTTATTATTATTTTTATAATGTTAGGCTGTTTTTATTCAGAAACGAGTAAAAATCCATATTACTTATCTCACCATTGATTTACTGATCAATTGATTGTAGTAATGTTATTGTTTTTATCGTATACTCTTTAACTTACCTATTCTTGAATCATTAAAATGTAATGACTCTTGTATACCTTATCCTTTATACAATGAAGTGTGTTGAAAATATTATTATCCAGACTCTTAAACGTGCCATGGCAAAAAATATCGAAAAAAATAATAAATATTTTTAAGCATAATGTAAACATCTACACTTTTTAAAACGGTGAGCTGACATTTTATAATGATTTTTATTCACGGTTTCCTTTACTCCGTTAGTGAAATTATTTTGAATGCTTCTTATGAATATAATAATATGTGTTTATTCCTAAAATATTAGTTTTGTATTTAATTTATTTAGAAAAATGTATATTTACGTCGCATCGTAAGTTGACGTGTCGATATAATTATCTTATATTAATTGTATGTACTTGTATAAAATAATGTATTGACTTTTGTTTGTAATAAAAAGATATATGATATATGATTCTGTATAAATCGTTCGGGTTTTTTTTTCTTTCCTTTCATCACAAAAATCCATCTTTTTCCAACGTCCGTTTGATTTTTGCAACTTTCTCGGCGCTGATCGGCGGTAACGGAGATCGACACAAACCTCCCTTGTAGCCCAACAGTTCCATCGCAGCTTTCAGACCAGCCGGTCCACATTCTTGCATCAGCTGCAAAAAAAACCAGTTAAAAACAAGTATCTCGTCAGTGTAATATGATTATTCCGGTCGATATCAATAAACCTATCGATCGCAATATATCTGAACTGTTTAGTAAATATCTAGCTTATGTAGGTATATTGTACATTATTGTGGTAGTGATATAATATAGTGGTAGAAATGTAAACATTTTATTTTATGTTTAATAATGTCTATCATTGTCACATCATATGTGTACATGTTATTTACGTCCAGTAAACACAATACACATTATATTTACCTAATCTATTTTTAAATTGATATCTTCTGCACGGCTGTTGCTCGACGTAGCAGAATAATATATTTGGTCGGTGTTATACAAAATAATGGATTGGATTTCTATGTTATTACTCATCAAATAATGCATATTATAAAATTAAATAATATTTTCCATTACTGTGCACTCTCTTGAACGAACCGATATGAAGAAAATAGAGGAAATTTGAGACAGAATGCATCTAATAATTGTTATTTAAAAATTTACCTATACGCAGTAACTTCTAAAACGTTATCTGTGCGAATATACGAGAATAATAATATATACGTTTTTGATTGACTTAATAACAAAACACCTCTTATTAATTATTATTATATAGTTGCAAAGACGTGAAATTGTACTATTGCAATATTTGGGTCAACATCGCAGACCGTTGTTTCTCGGCCAAAAAACATTCGAAACGTAAACTGAAAATCGCCAACCAACCGAGCCGCCCACAGATCGTGCACAGACATGTCTTCGATCGAATCATATCATAATAATTAAATCATATTATTAAACGTCATATCCATTGTACGCTCGTTTAATCACTTTATGATATAGTAATATTATTTTGTATTTTAATGAATAGTAATCAGTGTCGAACGACTCACCAACAAATCGATATTTACGAGTTTCCTCTGCAATTCCAAAGCCTCCTGCCACCGACCCTCCACCGCCAGTTGGTGCATCTTGCACAAAGGTTCGCCAAGTACGGCGGCCAGGCCGTTTATTCCGCCCGAGCATCCTTGAAGTAAACAAATTGAAAAAAATCGAAGTTAACGGAGTTAATAGTTCTCAAAACGATTTTTAAATAACAACGTTAGTCGTGTGCGACTTACCAACGAGCATGGCGGCCAGTAAATAACTCGCCGACCCGGCAGCGATTTGGAATCTCTGGTCTCGCGTTTCGTTGACCAGCGCTGCGAGTTTTCCCATCTGCTCGGGAAACAAAAAACAAAAGGTAAAGTCGTTTTAGATTATCATTTCCATTTTTTATTCAAACGCCGAAGGCGGCTTACGTCCTTATCCTTAACGCCGACAATGTTCGGGTGTAAGGACATTTTCTTCAGTATTTCTACACTGAGGTCGATGCCGGTCACGGGCACCATGTTGTACACTATGACCGGCGCTGGACACGAGTCGGCCACCGACACGAAATGCTCGTACAACGAGTCCTCCTGAAAAGTTTTGTATTATAATGATAGATCTCGGTAAAGACACTCAGCAAAAATCGAACATTGTGCATTTTGGTTGCTACAAATACGAGCTGAGAATATTCTATCATGTAAAAAGATAATATTTTTTCCTTCAAAGTTGTCTTTTTTTTTTCAATTAAATCTCAGCAACATAGGCCATTTTGCTGTTATATTTAGTACCTAGGTTTCAACTGTGGCAAGGGTATGGTTGGTTAGAACACTTGTGTGTACCTTTATGTGGTGAGGCTTTGTCACTAGAACGCGGATGGTCACCCATCCGATGCTTCAATCAGAACACGTTTTTATGTGAAAGTGAAAGTCACCAACAATTCACCCAGAAGATAATCTCTTAAAATTGTTTATTATTAATCTTCTATTAATAACCATCGACGGAGGGTAGAAGAGCATTTTTGGTTTGCAGCATCGAACTCGATTTAATCGAAATGGGACATTTTACAGTGGTCGAAAAATCGTGTATAAACTCAAATAACTTTAAATTCAAAATAATAGTAGGTACCTATATGTTATAATTATTGGTATTATTGGATTTTACTTATTTATTTTATCTATATTTTCTAAAATTATGAATTTGACGAAATATACTATGAATGTATTATAATGTTTAACCATTATTATAATTATAATTTTTAAATTATGAATATTTGTCTAAAAAATGTATTGCTATTGTTATATTTTTTAAAAATATGAATATGACTAAAATATTTAATGGTCACAGGGTGAATTCAATGTTATTTGAGCTTATACACAATTTTTCCACCCCGGCGAAATGTCCCTACAGTGAAACGACCACGGCGAATTGTCCTAGATCCCGATATTATGGTGTATCTATGTGTACGCATATAATATACAATTGCTGATTTTAAATTTTAATGTATTATATGACATTTATATTGAAACGTATAAATACTCTTCCGTGACATTTTATGATGTTGTGACGGAAGGATAAAAATGATCACGACTGAGTTGTAATTATCTTATTGTTGATTAATATTCTAAATAATATATTATACTTACTATTATCATTATTATTTATTTTTTTAATAAACACGTAGGTACCTGCTCGCATACAGGATGTTTCGTCGTGTTTGTCCTCGTCCGCCCTCCCACTCACTATCTATTATAATATGCTATGCGCACATGTCTATCCCGCTGCACGTGGATTCTGCCTAAATCCACTGTGCCATACATTATACATGGACAGTGTCCATTGGACACATTATGGAAATTAGGGGTTCTGCGACTTTTAAAATATTTATATTAATCAACTCAACGAAACTGGGGCTCAATCTTTCAAGATTCTCGGTAAGCAAAACTATGAATTTTAATGATCGCAAATCTCTAACGCATGGTGAACACTTCCAAGAATCTGAATATTTAAAAATTTTTAATACAAAAACGTCATGGAAGAAAACAACGACGGCGAAACACCCTGTATACGGGTTCAGTTAAAATTTTTTTCCATTCAACACTGAACCTTTTCAATTGCTGGTCGTTCTGAGCGGTATTTTAATTTAGGGATGTATTTTTTTTTTTTTTAATCATCTCTTTAATCAAATTAAACATATTAGATGATATATATGATACTAAAAATATTACAAAATATTACAAAATGCTAGAAGAAAAAAAAAATTATAATATTGTATTATACATGGGCATTATAATGTTACGTACCGTCATTCTGGTTTTGAAGTAGAAGGGACTCATCACCAAAACGCCGTCTGCTCCAACTTCAGCCGCGGCTTTACTAAGGTCGCACGTCAATTTAGTTGCTATACAAATACAATCAATTAAACTTTTGAAACTTGATGAAAATTTCATATTATTTATGAATTATTCTTGTATTTTGAATCGTACACGTCTATGATTTTTTTTACAATATTCAAGTAGGTATAGGTATAGGTATAGGTATAAGTATAGGTATATTGGTATATTACAGCCTTTTTTTTTCCTTTTCTCTTTTTACCTAAAAATAAAGTACTACATAATATGTTTGGGAAGCTATACTACGTATCCTCGTCGCACATGTGATTTAAACACGATATTTCCTATAATGCTTTGAAATAAATTAGTCGAATAATATAGTTTATTCTTTCTCAAAAGTTTTGGAATTGATTTCGATTGGATATCATTTACATTTAAGGGCTAAAATCATAATCGCCTGAACTGTGGTATTTTTAGGTTCAACGAGAATCACTATAAGATAATATAATACTATTATTATTATACATTTTCATCTTACATTCACAAGTTGTCCCAGCAATCAGTAATTTGTCTTTTCCGATCATGGATCGAATTTTGGACACCATTTCTAATTTTTCTTCGGCTTTTAAATATGGTCCTTCACCGTTGGATCCACCCACACAGTAACCTGAAAATATAACATTATGAGTAATTGGTTTTTACACTATTGAAACTCAATTCAAATGTTCTATAGGTACAATTTTTTTTCACCCAAATACTGCAAAATATACACAATAAACCCGTTGTTGTTATAGAAAAAATTTTCCATTTTCAATTAATTTTTCAGAGGTTAAGTGAATAGAGTGCTTTTAAAATAATTAATAATTACATTTTAAAACCAACCCAATATGATAATGCATATTATGCATTATTTATTTATTATCAAATAAGTTTTGCAATTTGCTATTGTTGTAAACGAAACTTTAATTTAAACTTTTATCTCTCTTATTGATGGCATAGAATCAAGTTGGACGTACAATAGTACGAAAAGAAAATGGTTTCTGTATAATGATGTACAAGAAAGTTGCTGTATAAAACTAAGTGGGGCTAATCATGAACTACAATTATTTTTCATCTGCAATACTACCTATATCGCGATAATGTTTTTTATACAAACCTAATTTTTGAGAAATTAAATAATGTATTAAGTAATATTTTCTATTACATAATATCATTATTTCTTTTAATCCACCATTTTAGAACACATTGTTTTTGGAACTGGTGACAAATCGCAATTGTATCCTTCGAGCTTCGAATGGGCTACTCATTATTAAATCTAAATTTAATGTAATTCTCACAAAAAAATTGAGTTTTTGATAATATACATTTTTATTATGCTTTTATTCAACAAAGTTGACTATAAAATATGAATATTGTCTACACCCATTATATCACTATTACATAACGCGTAGGCATATATTTTATTTTATAATTCTATGGTTTATGTGTTTGTTCAATGTGTTTTGTTCAATATCTATAGTAAACTCAATAATATTTTACTTTGAAGTACGTTGAAGATAACAAATTGAAATCACAAAGAAAACCATAATATAGTGAAACGTTTAACGTAAATAAACTTAAAACAAATGAGCCTACATACGTGACATTATATTATATTTGTGCGCATTAAGTGCACATTTGTTTTATTGTTGAATTTATTTAAATTCAATTACCTACCCATTTTAACCTGCATTTTACGTATCATATTAAATTACATAATACACTTTCAAAATGTATCAAAACGTTTTACATTTACAATATTTTGCTCTTCACGCCGGCGTCGTAATCGTAACGGAACTAAGTTCTTCACACACGGTAAACGTAATAATAATAATAATAATAATATGGTTGTTACTATTTATTAGTCATATTTAATTGTTTTGACTGAAACAATATTACACTCGTCGTCACTCGAGGACGATTATAATACCCAAGTATAAATGGGCCACTCATATTGTCTAGTAAAATATTAAATAGGCAAACATAAATATAGTTAATTATTAACTAAATGTATTGTTGTAGGTACCTCATTATCTTTCGAATGACAAGAAGACGTAAATGCATAATATAGATATTAATATATTTTTCGAGAATTTTGTATTATTATTTAAATTAAGGCACTAACTTTTTATTTCACACATTAGCTTCGTGTTATGAATCAATTTTATATTTTAAGTATTCGATGTGCTGCATTTAAACTATTAAAATCGGCAAAATTATTTAGATAGGTATATGCCAGTCGCCCACGTGACCTTCAAATATACTTTTTATCTAGTACATACTTAACAAAAATAATATATAACAATAATATTCCTTAATTGTTTTATGTATTATGCGTCTTATAAGAATCGTTATAAGCATTACAAATGTGGGCAAGTGGATACCGCACCGCTGTACAGTAAATGGGTGTTGAGTGAGTCACTTTAATGGATGTGTTGAATCTGAATTAATCGATAAAATACATATGTATACAAAACACAATTCTGAGCCGAAGACAGTCTATATTAATAAGAACGTTTTATAAAACCATTGCTCTTAAAAGAATTTTTATAAACAAAAGCTTTTAGATTTCTTACTTACAGTACGGACTGCTCACGAGAAACCTTCTTTCAATCCTTAGCTATTGGCTATAAAAATTAAAAATTAAATATTTTTTTAACTACAAAATAATTGCAATTTTTTGTAATTTTGATAAATTTTGTCAACAATTGAACTTAAAATTCTCATAAAAACGCGTGCATACGTAACTTTAATATTTTCGAATTCCAATTATAAAAACTTATGAATATAAGGAATCTTGTATTAGATTTTCATGTTGTTTGACCGAGCAAAAATAATTTTATCTACGATAACAATAAAAAAAACTAATAAAAGTCAAAAATTTCTAACGGCAATAAATAAGAAAAGAGTCGAAATACTTTCAAAATTTTACGGATCATATAAAATGCTAACTATAAACGCTCGGTGAAAATAATTATGTATCAACGATTATATTATTTTAAGTTACACCGAAAAAAGAAAATCAAATTCGCCAAACCTTTTTTTCCTCGTTTATCTTTAGTTTTTTTTCTCAAAGTTTGTGGAAACTTCTTAAAATTTCAATTTTCGCCCTCCAAACACACCAACTAGATTTATTTTCCCACCAAAGAAGTTACTGAAGTCAAACATGTAAGCATTATTTCGACTACTTATCGCGTACACAAACACGCCATTGTAGCAGATCGATACATTCATCTATCAGCTCAGAATCTATAACTACAGCGAACAGACATACCAAATCTACATGTGAACAATTTCCAAAAAAAAAGACATCGAATTCGATTTTTGACTGTTACAATTGTCCAACCACGTGCATCGCATATTTTTTTGTTTCGTAAAACCTTCAATCATCTGTGACATTCTATCCGTATCATCGAGTGAGGTGAACGTCATAATAATAATAGTATACAAGTATAATTGTCACGGTGACGATAATACACCCGAAAGGCAGAAGAACGGGAATTTTTTTTTATCTCTACTCTCGGTACCGGTTCATCAAAACTATCGCCACTCACAGCTAATCAGCAACAGCTTTACATGAATGTATCGTTGATAGAGACCGCGAATTTCGAATAATTATTTCGCTCAAATGGTTTTAGATAATACTTTGTCGATAAACAATAAAATGATAACAATATATGTTTATGTATAGTCTGTAGGTCACCTCTGAACGGTATTTTTTCCCATCGTTCGAAATTGTAAGCAAGCGCCCCGTAGTCGACGTCTCCGTTTCTCAGGTACGGAGTGGGTATGGGCACGAACACTCCGCCGAGATCGAAATTCGCCGCCGCGGAAGAGCTGCCGCTGTGCCGCCGCAACGCCGCCGCTGGTCTCACAGCGTTGGATAACTGTCGCAGACCACGCATTTCGGTTTTTTAAAAAATCGTTTTTTATCGCCACTCAGACTGAGAACTCTGCAGCGAACTAAGACTAGGCCTCGGTGTTCGGAATCGGACTCGAGGAATGCTGCTCGGACTATGGCACACTCAGCAGCACAGTGTGGGCGCACTATTAGTCTCGATTGGGCGCATATTATTACGGAGTCGCTGCGATCGCCGTGAAGCCCCAAAGGGTTCTTAATAATAATAATACGATATCACCGAGACGTATCGCGTTCGGTGGTCCGAGACATTTGATCCCGTAGTGACGCAATAATCGTTATATTATAATCGTGTGCTGGTACAACAGGGGTTCTCAAATTATTTTTGTTTTTCGTAAGCAGAAATGCGTAGACAGATAAGTCCCGAGCTTTTTGTCAATAATTATCTGCGATGATATTATTTTATAGATAAGACGACCCCCAGCGGACCAGCATAACAGTTGCCTATACAGTTTGATTTGACTCGGTTATAATATTCAAACATCTTTGAGTTAGAATAGTATCTATCGAGTTGTGCTGTACTGCAGTTCTTGACATTTTTTCGTTAGACTGATATTTTTGATAAATTACTAAACTTTAATTGACGTCATAATGTATATATAAAAAAATTCAATTTTTAAAAAAAATGTACACATAGTTAACAAGCACAAAGTCGAGACTCGAATGAATCGATCGAATATTAATATTGCAATAAAGGCACAAAACGTGGTGTTTAATCGAAAATAAGCTGGTTGAAATATGTAGATGACCAAAACAATACGTTTTGTAACAAATCCTTACTATACCTACTTAATTAACTTAACTTTAAAGTTTTTAGCGAGTTATCGTAAAAGCATTAACCTCGTCCCTATGAGTAGACCCACAGTCATTATTTCAGAAAACACTTGGAGTAACACTTGTGTAATGTAATGAACAATAACTGTGAATAACAATTCAGACATTTCAGCTAACGGCCTCAGCTGCAGAGCTGTATTTATGATCAATAATAAAAAAAAACATATATAGTGGAACCTTGATAAGTAGAAAAAAATTCCGTTCCCTTTTGTCAAATATCGGCTCGTCCGTTCCGATAATTAGATAATTGATAATAACTAATCTCAAATTTTAAATCAATGTAAGATAACAAATCATCTGTTATAATTTGTTTCATTATATTTTATTCGGGATATTTTTTTAAAATTTAAATAATCTATATGCTTACATTTTTTTACATTGCATATAATAATTAAAAACTCTAATATCTACATACATTTTAAAAACTTATTTAAGTCAATTTTTTTTCTTCTAAAACCTTAGTAAGTCGAAAAAATTGCATTTCCATTGAATTTCGACTTATCGAGGTTCCACTATATATATAATATTATGTCTTTTTTCAGTGTAGGTATACCAATATTACTTAAGGTAGGTAACTATTTGATGTATGGAAAACGTATAATATCATGTCGTGGTATTGGCTGAAACAATGCAACGAAAAAAGAGAATGGTTTGTCGGTGACGAGAAAATCATTTAAGCATTAAATTATCAAAATCAAATTATTCCGGATGCACTATATTCCATGCACATCCTTGGATGTCGCGACTCACGATTTGGGAACCACTGTGCTCACGCCACAATGGACATATCGTGTACACTGTATCCAATGTTTTAATATACTATATGTATGATAACAAATATAGATGCCTTTCAAAAGCCCGTGACCTTATAAACTTATAAATATTATTATGTAATTGCATGCTGGTCGGACGCACTTCACGACTGTATGAGTCTATAACATATTATATTTAGATAATATTTTTTGACCAGGATTTGTACCGTGTACAATATACATATTATATTACACAATCGTACACTTATTTTGTGATTTAATATATCATAAGACTACAGGAAATTTTTTAATTTTTTTTTTTTAATACACATAATCTGTATACGGTTCGTCCGAAAGTATACTTTACAAGTACCTATTACCTGAGTTGACGGTATAACCGAAGAAGCCACCAATTGGATGTTCCTCAATATCAATTATATATTATTATTATATAAACCACAAAGTAAATTGTAATAGACACCTACTGTTGTAGATGTTGTGGTCATAAATAGCAGTAGAATACATATACATTATACATATATATATATATATACTCAGATTAATTGCGACAGAAGTAGCTGAATAGTACATTAACTGAACAATAAACGTACGTCCTTATAACGATATATACCGAGTATTTATTATGTACAATATCGTTTAATCGTTTAATTTAAATCCTTAACTAATAATTATTAATGGGAGAGGATGTAACAAAAAAAAAAAACAATACTTTTTATTATTTTAACCATGCCAACTGAGTTAAGCAAATCAACTAACTTCGTATGATTATAAATTTATAAGTCTCGCAGACCATATTTAAAGTGTATATGATTCAAATGTGCGAAGGACGATTGTTTGTGTACTATCATGAGTATTCAACGAATCGAATGTTTGTCTCTTGTACAAACTATAATAATAAAATAATATTGAAATTTAGATTTCATGTGCAATAATTTTCTTAAGCAAATTTAAATTCCGTAAAGTAACTCGCATGGCGTACTCTAAGTTAACCTATATAATTGTAGAGACTTAAAATAATTTATTGTTCTCCGAAAATGGTAGGTTAATCGTTATGAATGTTTGAACTGGTGAAATCTCTGCGCTGTTGAGTACCTACGGTATGATTTTTTTTAAATATTATAATATGTGCAAATACAATAACAAGCAAATAACAAACACCAAACTAATGCATAATATTATTATTGTAATGCAATGTCAACACTGAACATCCAACGAGTCGAAGAAAAAATATCGTAATGGTATTCAAACGGTTCTTAAAATAAAATAGATTTATAATGTAATTCAATAGAAAGCGATGCGAAATAATCCGTCTATATAATGTGCATAAAGTTCCTAAATATCTAGTAATTACTGTCTGTAAAATTTATATTCAACAACTTGGAACGATCATACATTTAATATTAACCAGCAATCGTGGTTTTTTATTAGCAGTCATTCGTTACACGTCTCAGTTTCAATGAAAATACTTAATAATAATATACCATTTTTAACTAATTATTAATATTTACGAATATTTTAGCAGATATTAAATTCAATACGTTTAATAACTTTAATAATTTCCTTTTAGTAATCAGAATACAAATTAAAATGTTTAAGAGGTAAGCCCTATCTGTTCTTTTTTTTACTTTTTTATGGTTACTTGTTCAGTTAGTCAAAGTTGCCTTGTTGAAATTAATAATTACGAGCGAAGTAATCGGTTATAGTATTTACAGGTGTAATGAGCAAATAAGCTCAGCTCCCTTCTCCCCCAAATAATTATATCAAATAACCCCTTATGGGAGTCTAGAAAGGACGTTATAATTTTCTGAATTGAAATGAAAATTATAAAAACACAATATCGAATAAACTGAAAAACAAGCAACAACCAAGTCTATGAAATAAAAATACACGAATCAATCACCGGAATGTGATCATCCTCTAAAATGATTTTAATTGGATATTTTCCAAAATGGTTTATGATTACCTACGAATGTGCGATCAAATTATTACCACGAAAATGTCTTTGATCTTGTAAAAAATTAAAATTGATGTATCATAACAAATTCACAGAAAAACTAATTAGTCGATAGTTAAAATTTGACCCTCATGGTAATGGATCGAAATACCATTGGATAAGTGCTCATACGTTTTACTTTAACAGTCATCGAATAATGTAATGAGTTATAGATATCAATAGATCACGGGGAAATTAAAGAGTATCCAACAATAACAGGATTTGGATGAAGTGGAACGAAAATAACATAAGTGTGAAATCGATAACGCACTTAGGTACAGATAAATAATGTTCAGTGGAATCTCGAGAGTCCGTGCGAGGAATTTCGAAAACAATTATCGGTAATTGATTGAATAGGTGTTTAAAACAAAAACGTCATCTACCTTGCACAATGGAAGTATTAGTCACTCTCTATTAGACGTTATCTATTTTTAGTGATAACCTTACGCGGAAGATTCGATTATTTGACTCTTTGTGGATTTTTATCATCAGCAGTGTTACTATTTAAATAGAGAGCTTCGGACCCGAAACGTATTCACTTGCAACTGTCGATCACCGTTGTATCTACGCCGGTATTATTCGTCCGTGTTACTTGAAAGAGTCGAGTGAAATAAAAATATCAAAATGAACTCTTTGGGTTTCATCGCTCTGATCACTTTGTCGGTGGTGCTGTCCACCTCGGCCTACTACTACAGAGTCATTTCACCGATCACTCTGTGCATGAAGAGCGACTACTCGTGGTGCACCAACGTGACTTATCCAAACAGTTGCGTCAACATGGACACGGTGGTCATGAACAGCACTGGCATGACCGACAGCTCCGGACACGACGTCTCCAACGGCACGGTGACCGCTTTCCATACCATCGAGTCGGTGATAGTGACCGACGTTGACAGCACCGAGGAAAAGTGCATCGTGTTCTACGACTCTTACAACTGCCAGGGCGAGAGCCTGGTACTCAACGGCACCAAGCACCCGTCGGCCAACCTCCACGAATACAAGTTCTCCAACAAGGCAGAGTCCTACAGACAGTGCACCGATCGAGTGCTCACCTATCTTCGGGATAATTAGGTCAACACGGTATAACAGCGACGGCGACTCCGGAAAACGCCTTTCCGTGCCTTTTTTTCTTACTCAAGACTAGAGGTACATTATAGGCGCACATTTTTAAGTATCTAACTAAATATCTGTCATCGGCCAATCATCAGATGTATTAAAAACTAATATTATCAGCTATTTCATTTATGTTATAATAAAATAATTTATAAATTATAATTAAGGCTGTTGTTTATTTATTTAATAAAGAGTGTTTATACAAAAATATTCACTTTCATATAATATTATGATGTGTATTTTATTTGAAAATCAATATAATGTTTATGCAAATGTACAATAGAGCGTTAAAGATAACTGCGTAATAAGGTGTATATTAACGTTTGACTCACTGATCAGTATCCCCAAAGACGAGTTTAAGACTACGTAGTCTGCTGAAGATTTGAGAAACTATTTTTTTTTTCTTTTTGGATCTGAAAGGCTCCTATTGTAGTGCACTGTATAAAAAGCTAAGTTGAATAAAAAAAGACCAAATTGAATAGAAATCTAATTTGAATACAAAAAATATAAAATCTAATTTTTTCATTCATATAACATATGTTTTGTTCAACTTGACTTTTTCAGATTTTTTTATATGTCTTTTTTCTAAAATATTATTTGTTTTATTTAAATTAGATTTATTCATCTGAAAATTGAATTGGGATACATTTTCAAAACACTAACATATTTTTTTAATCGATCAGACAGTCAGGGACCTGACAAAAGACTTGTAAAATTTCTCCAAAAACAAAATATTGATTTGCAAAACAATAGCATTGGTCTGAGATAAATCGGATGATGTGGAGTGTACGTGAAATTGCCACCCTCAATTTTTAAATGATTTCCACAGCTAAAGTTGAGATTTGCAAGTTTTGAAAATATATTTGTAAATTATATGCACAGGTTTGAAATTGATCAGACAATGTTGACGGCCAACTTCTCACTGACATCTTTTCTTTAACCATAGCTCCATCAGGTGGTTACCAAGCACGTCATCATTTGAGTTGCTATTACCAAAATTTGATTTTATAAGATGAATAGTATAAAACATAAAAATAAACTTAAATAAGGTATCAAGTACCAACGACAAAAATATTTTTTTGATTACAAAAATTTAAAAATTCTAAGTGTCTGTAAATAGTATTAATTAAATTTAAATATTTTGAAAATTTCATTGATTTTAGAATATGATAACTTAAGTAACAGTAGGATTCTTCATGTTTTTACAAAATTTTGTAATTTTTGAATAAAAATTGAAAAACTTAAATCGTATTACGTATGAATTTAAAAATTCGTCAAGATTTAAACTTTAGAGTCTAAAGTTTCGACGCTCATAAAATATATTACATTTTGTGGGATTACTATCAGATTTTTTTGAATTCCAGTTATAAAAACTTATGGAGAATTTTGAATTAAATTCACTTGGTTTTTGATAAAGGAAAAATGTTTTCATTTACATTTATAGAAAGAAAAAAAACTTAAAATGTCTATCAATAGCTCAATATGACAAAATATTTAGGCGACTCCGTCAGAAATCTGTTGTTTACAAAAATGTCTACCACTATATTATGATTCACACTGCGTGTAATAACTTTATTAAAATAATAACACAGTTTTAACTATTTAATACCCGATATAAGTTATGTTCAAAACTTAAAAAAATTATTTAATTTTAATTTTGATAACTATTTAATTTTTAAAACATTGATCATAAATCATAGCATTTTACATTTACTTGTACTCAGGACTTTACGACTCTGCTGGTAATTAACATTTATCTATTTGCTCAACTTGTTGTTATATTTGGTTTTGACAAATACCAGTATATAGATTAATTTGTACTTCACACCAAAGCTTCTCTGTATAATATGTTTGAAGTCATATTGTTTTCGGGTGGTAAATCGTATTGTTTAACAGAAGAACCCACTCGAGATAACCCAAAATATAAACGCACTGTATAATATAAATTCCTTTATATAGTCAATACCCACCAACGAGAATGTTAGTCCCCGAGACTTATTTATTTATTGTGATGGCAACTGAAACATTCACCGGAAACTGCGAGCATTTTAAATATATAGATAAGTCCGTGGGTATGATTGGAATACTTGGAATGTGTGCCAGTTGTCCGGAACTCCGGCCCAGGGAGAAAAGTCCTCACGATTTAATTATCTCTCAGATCTTTTACTAAAATTGCTCGTACCATTATACATATTACTCTATCTGGAAGACTTAAGTTCCATAATAGTATTATCGGTAAACCGTTATTTAGGGAAAAAATGAACGAATACAAAATACATTGCCATTTAGCCATTTAGGTGATGCTTTGTGAAATAATTTGACAAAGATTCTCAACCACAAGTCGTCGATTGGATTTAGCACATGGTTTATTATTTTACGTGGTTCAAATCACTGATATTTCTAAGAGGAATCTAT
Source organism: Myzus persicae (assembly GCF_001856785.1). Taxonomy (NCBI): domain Eukaryota; kingdom Metazoa; phylum Arthropoda; class Insecta; order Hemiptera; family Aphididae; genus Myzus; species Myzus persicae. Next base: position 11,048 of record NW_019103267.1, on the reverse strand, counting down.
GAAATTGTCCTTAAAATATATGTTCAGTAGTTTTTAAGTATGTAAGCTACAAATATGCATTTGTTTTTAAAACATAGTTTCTTTAACTACGGCCATGTAAAAGTGACAATTTGATAAATGCATTTACCTCATCTATCAGAGTAACCAATGGCAACCATTTATTTGTGAATAAAACTCTTTTCTACTATCTTTTTACTGGCACTATTATCATCTGTAACCAATATTACAACCGTTTATAAACAATAAACAATTTTTTTTCCACTGTAAATCTCAAAAATCTCCTTGTGTTAACATCTAAATATTATGAATTTAAAAAAATTAAATATAGCCTATAGTAGACATGGATAATGAAACTTACTATTGTTGAAATAGTTTTTAAAATCGGTTGAGCAGTTTCTGAAATTATCCCAACATAAAACTATAAAATTAATTCTCCTAAGAGGACGTCACACCATCATGTGTTGTCTCCGTCTTACACACATAAGATATAACACATTTTCGTTCAATAGTTTCAATAATGTGCTGTTAGTTTTTTTTTTGCAGTATTTAAATTTTTTAGTTGAATTATGAACATTTTAAAATATTAATATTTTCATACTCATTACTCACTTAAAAATAAAATTATCGTAAAAATCTTAAAAGAGAGCACAGAGAATTGTATGATCTAAAAGTTTGATAACAGATGGTTGTGTTGCATTAAAAATAGCTTAGAAAATCGCTCCATCAGTAACTACATCAAATTTATGATTATGCTCGTCTTGAACATGTTATATTATTTAAATTTATTTTCATATTTGAATGAAAAATACAAAAATACAATATCGAATAAACAGAAGAACAATCAACAGTCTACTGTCACTAGTCCATTAAACATTGAAATATACACAGTTAACCATCGAGATGTGGTTGTCTTCAATATTTATTGACATAGTATTACGATTATAATATTACAATGAGAATTTCTTTAATTTTAGAAAAATAAAAATAAAATTCAAGGATCATAAGCCACGGAAAAATTATTGCATCAAGAATTAAAATTTGACCTTCGTAAGAATGTATCGAAATACCTTTTAGTTTAATATGATAAGTATAAATGAGTAGCTACACACTAACTTCGTAGTCATCGATTGGAAAGAGTTAAAGAAATAATTATATCATCGGGAAATTAAAGTGTAACAATCGCGACCATATCGGGATTCGGAAGTGTATCTAATAAAGTGGGATGATAATAATATTTGTATGAAATAAATTAATAACGCATGATTCACAAATAATTATTTAATAGAATCTCAAGTGTCCAGGAGTGCTACAAGGAATTTCGAGAACAACTTTTAGTAATAATTGACACTGAATATTTAAAGCAAAAATGTAGCGTTCTTAAGTTGAAGTGCTTATCACTCTCTATTCGACGTTATCTATTAAATATTAGAGATAACCATACATGGCAGATTCAATTAAGATTATTTTACTCTTCCTTGGTAGCACTTTAAATAAGAGCTGCGAATCGGAAACGTATTCACTTGCAGTCGCTCCTCCGTCTATCGTCGTTGTATCGTAAACGTATCTATACGACTCATATTATTTGTCTGCCTCGATCGAAAGTCTAGACAAATATAAATATACCAAAATGAATTCCTTCGGTTTCATCGCTCTGGTCACTTTGTCGGTGGTGCTGTCCACCTCGGCCTACTACTACAGGACTTCTCCGATTACGCTGTGCATGAAGAGCGACTTCTCGTGGTGCACCAACGTGACTTATCCCACATATTGCATTAACATGGACACCGTGGTCATGAACGGCACCGGAAACAGCAACGGCACCGGAAACAGCAACAGCACCAGAAACTCATCGATTACCGCATTCAAGACCATCGAGTCGGTGATTGTGACCGACGTCGACAGCACGGAGGACAAGTGCATCGTGTTCTACGACACTTACAACTGCCAGGGCCAGAGCCTCGTGATCAACGGTTCCAAGCACCCTTCGGCCAACCTCCACGATTTCAGGTTCTCCAACAAAGCACAGTCCTACAGACAGTGCACCGAACGAGTGCTCTCCTATCTCCGGGACAACAACTCCAACAACTAGGTTTAAGGTATAAAGGCAAATCCAACAACAACGGCTGTCCGAGTAATTTAGTTACGCCAAAGATTAGAGATATAATATTATTAAAGAAACACATTTTATCACCACAAAATGTATGATGGCTAATCGTCAGAATTATTAAACATTAACATGATCTATTTGATTTGTTTAGTTACATAAAATATAAATTATAATAAAAAGTTTTGATCAAAAAATGTCCACTTTATATAGCGATGAGTTTTTTATTTGAAAATCAATATCATGTTTATCGCCTGTACAAATGTACAATGGATCATTCAAGACAACTGTCTAATAACTAATAGTGCGTATTATGACGTACGGTTCGTGAATCAGTCTAAAGATGGCTCACAGAAGTTTTGTGTGACTAATAAATTTCTGTGTGTGTCTTGAATCTTCTAGTGTACTTATCTTCCTAATGTTTAAAATGTTTAACATATACTTCACAGTTCACAACCTGTAGAAGATGCCACGGTTCATGCCTGTGATTTAGTGAATTAAATTTAGAATACAGTCCTTGCCTTTCGTTTATTTAATTACTTGGTAGTTTTTTATTAATTTGTCTATTATAAATTGTTTATCATGTCAGTTCTTTATTTATAACTTTATAAGTCATGAGTCATGACCTATAATTCAATTATAATACAGCTTAATGAGTTTATTGATTATTATTAATTTCCCTGTTGATGTAAATTAACAAGTATCAACTAACTCTTAATACTTTTTTCACCGTATAATGATTATTGAAACTAATTACTAAACCAGTGGTAGGTATACCGGTGTTTCTAAAATATCTATATTTTATACACCGAAAAAAACTCTAACTCTATAGAGCAGGCATTATTGGAAACATATTTTATAAATAATATTTTTACTTCATCTATTATATAGACTCATATGGTTCACATTAAACGAATATACGTCAAATGTCAAAATAGATATTTCAGATCAAAATACATTGTGTATAATTTACATAGGATATTGAGACCAAACTTACTTCCTGCCTTTTATCTCCCCGGGACACAAAATTGTGTATATGAGCATGTAAACATATAAAAAAGTCATGCATTATAGGTAAAATTTTTTAGGTAAGTTTTTTACCAAATCTATGTTTGTTATTAAATTCTATGAAAGTTCTTGAACAATGTTTTTAATGAGCTCCTGTTTTAGGTTTGATATGAGTTCGAGTACTACACATTTAAGCGATGCCAATAATACTTTGGTTTTCTTTCTTTCAGCCATAATTTATAAAAAATTGTATTTAACTTGCTCGTTGAATAAGAAACGGGCCTAGGTTGTAAAGTCGATTTATCTCATCAGCACTAACAATACTGTAACAATATTATGCTTTCGGTCTCCGTAATAATATGTCGACGACGTACTACAGTGTTAAGTTGGTTAATGATAACCGTCCATCGGATACATTTATATAGTAATAATGGCAAGTATACAATATTAATCACAATAATGAAAAAACGTATTTGTCATTATATAACCATAATTTTCCATTACATCATTAACGGTAAAAATTATATACATTACTCACCTTTCGTGCTTTATCTTTAATATTGGAATTAGTCATATATTTTTAATATGTAGCCTGCAGGTATACATAATAGTTAAACGCAAATATTATGTTTACAATTTTTTATAACTAGTTAAATGTTAGATTAATTAGGACTATTCAATTGTGCTGCACTCTAAAACAATTGTATAATACAAATAATGTTATGATTGCTGTGTTGAAATCTTTACTCCTATGACGGTTATATTTTTTGTTTCGCACTTATTAATTGATCAATGTTCAGAGAAAAACTTATTATTTTCTTTGTATAATATGTGTAAAGTTGACACTGAGGTCAGAGCTATTATTGGACTGAACGTTAGTATCTAAATGTCTTACCGTCATGCTTCTTGGGCGTGATGTGAGTTAATTAACGATAGTTTTGAACAAGGGTGGATCAAGGGTTAGGAGGCAAGATTAAAAAACAGCATCGTGAAAACGTTTTTAATTTAAGTTTCTCCTCAGAACTCAGTACAGAGATTCTGGATTCTTTCTTGCGTTTGAATCACTGAACTGAACATAATATGGAAAACATGTCTCACGTTAGTAGGCTGTCAATTTGAGTCTTGTCGTTGAATAAAAAATAAAACTTATCTGCGCAATGCGCATAGACCTTATACTTAGAGAAGGGACATTGTGTATAAACACATCTTCCACGACATGTACCTAGGATCTCACGAAGCACCGTCGAAGCACTACACACATGCGCACTTAAAGCATGAGAGTGTATAGGATATATCATAATATTATTCACGTGATACAATAATATTGTAAATATCGCATCATTGTTATCAGTTATTCCTATCATTTAACCTATCAAGTGATCTTATTAACATTTTTAAGTATTTAACTAAAGTAGGTACCCATTTTAAATAAATGTGAACTGAATACTTCACTGTTCATTAAAATCAAAGAGGTATTGTTATTTTCGAGCTTCAATATCATCGCAAATAATTATTGTGAGGAAATTGAAAAAAAAATAATTTTGTTCAAAACAATGGTCATCACAGCAGCTCTACTTATTTTGACTGCGCCATCCCACTGATAAAGGAACCTATATTTAGGTTCCGTTTAATACAAGTGTAAAGATCTATGGCGTTATGCGAAAATGTTTTTCATCATAAAAAGTGAAGATACCACTCTCGGTTATAAAAAATATTAAGCGTGGATATGCATATCCTGATTTTCGGTGGAATATTGGACTTGAAATTGCGTTCTCTGCAAGTGGAAAACTTTTCGTATTGGACTCTATACACAAAACGCGTTCCGTGTATTCAGTTAGGTGGTTTGAATCGATGGATTATTATTCAGATGACCACATTTTTACTGTTTTGCTCATAAACCTGGTTTGAAGACGTAGACGCATTATTCGAGATACGATTGAAATCGTATTGAGAGTGAGTGGGATGGATGTAGTAGTAGTGGTGGTGGTGGTTTTGGTGTGCAATTTGCATATATATTATATGTGCAATGTATGTAATATATTGTTGTAATATGTAGTATGAACTTCCTTGTTTATATTTCATCATATTATGCGAGTAAAAGTAAATCGCTTGTACTTTGGTATAATAATGGTTCATATCCTTCGTCAGCTCCTTTTAAGTTTCATAAGCGATAACCAAGTTCCGGTATTTTAGGATAATAACGACCCTGGTTTTTTACAATGCGTTCTAGATACTCGATGTTGCTGGTGATATGATTGACGTTCTCGTTGTAGATAATTTTAGTTATAGTCATAGTGTCATACAGTGTATTAATCATGTTTTTATGATTTGTGTCAGTGTTTGGAAAGAACGTCGTTCGTGTCCGCACGTTCACGTTCATATTTAGTGAACGATACGTGAACGTTTTATTACTTTGAACGTGAATCTAAATTTATTTGCCATTTTATAAATACACGTTTAAAATATATTGATTTATTGTATTATATATTACATAATAATATATTCTTATTTGAATTCCTATAATAATAATAATAATTATAATTATAATAAATTCATATATTATATATTATACTAGAGTATAACTGCCCATTGGCGTTAATTGGGTCTAATTCGACGGACTTCACACATCTGATGACCGTTCTTTCGAACGAATCACTTGAACGGGAGCGGTTGTCTGGCAGTGTCATCAGTGGTGGAAGTGACAGCTGCAGCAGTAGCCAGTTCAAGCGGGAGTGGCGGCAATCGGCGTGGACTTGAAAAGATTCCTAAACCAGAGCTGATCGTTTTGTGGAAATCGATAGCGAGGACCGACAGTCACGGATCAACGCCAGTATTTCGCCCCAGACACGAAGGACAGTCAAACAGACAGATCGTGATCCGTTTCAAAATCAAGGTGTATTTGCAAAAAACAAACTCTCGAATCTCAAGTATGACCCAGATTAGCCTAACCTAACCTTTTATATAACACAAATTCCAAAACCCCTCGATTGAAGTTTATGGTACTGTATATTAATCTTTGAAGCATATAAAATGATGAATTTCTTCCACGAGTTCAAGAAATTCGGAAATGAATATGGATAGAACGTCCGGTTTGCCAGATTAAAATTCTGACGAGCTTTGGAGAAATATGCGAGTCATGATCTCAAAAATCGATAAAAGACGATATAAGAATAAATTAAAATTGAATATTAGGTACATATTTATTTTGTAACGCCTTGTGTCCATGATAGTATGCAGCTTTTGGATGTACGGTCATGCGGGTAAAGCTGTATGATTTTCAATAAACATTGTCTTCGACACCACAACATTGTATGTATTAAACTAACGGTAATAAATTAGTTACTACTAAACCACGAGATCTTCGTTAAAGACGTCTTGTAATTAAAATGTTCTGAGCCAACCCAATGTTTGTTAAAACCAAATTTCAAAAATCAAATTATTCAAAACTACCTAAGTTATTACTAAATTTATTATTGTGTTGTGTTATATAATATTAATAAATAGGAACACGGCCGGCTTGGCATAAATATATATCTATAAAAACATTTTTTATGTTTTGTACATTATATTATTTTATAAAATAAAATTATTTATAGTTCTATCTACATTTTTTTTCCTATCAGAGCGCAGGCTTGTAGAGGTTTCGTATGTAACCGTCGCGGTCGTTGCCAGTCTCGGTGTAACATATTTTATTCACATTAAGTTAGTCATAATAATATATCATTATCATTCGTGTAGTCACAAAAAAGTCTATATAGTGTAAACATTGAAAAAATAAATATTTATATTTTATTGTAAATCAGCTTTTGGCTATGCTTAAAGATGGACATTTTTTTTTTAAACAAATCTAAATCCATACCTACAAGTTTAAAGGCCTCAACATACTGCTGCTGTTAAATATTTTGTAATATTCTTGAAATTAATCCTATAAAGTTTGATCTTGAATATAATATTCAAATGTTTAATATTTACATCAATTTATTGATTTAAAACGTTCATTTTTATGCATTTTTTTATAGAAAAATAGAACACTGGAATGTTGATATGTCACATTTACGACAGTGGAATAAAAAAATAAAATTCGTATCAAATTAATATCTATTAATTTAGAGATACCTAAAATAAATATAAACGTATTTTAACCTTATTGAGCAGTATATTCAATTAAAACGCGTTTGTGTAAGCATATAGATCTATAACCACAACCGCAGTCATGGTTCAATTTGTATTTCATGTCTTGTGACGGAACTATGGACGGATTTTGTACTCCATGTGGATATTTTTTCATAAGTTCATTGGTTATTTACTATTGTTACGTGATAATAGATTTTCATAGAATTTACTTGAGCAATTTGACAAATAGACTGCATGAATACAAAATAAAAATATTTAACCGTTTTTAAATTTATTTTGTCAGTTTTCTTTTCAACCTCCCCGTATTATAACAGCGTGATATGTATACCAAAATTATTACTTTTTGATGTTATCTCGCGTATAATATTACTGCTTGTAATTGCATGCAAATTAATGGTCACTTGTTTCCATGACAACATATAAACGCGACACTTTTCAATATCACGATATAAACTCGTTTAAATGAGTTCCTCAACCACGTTTAATTGTCGCGAAAAACATTTAAAATGTAAATAATATGTCGCAGTTTTGGCTCTAATATTTTTCATGTTTTCATCATTGATTCTGAATAAAGAAACTCTTTTAAAACAATTCATTATTATGTAAATAGACTCTGTTTAATAAAATATAATAAATGCTCAAATTATTTCTCAATTATAATAATTGTAAGTACTATATTATTCCCCTCCTGTCGTCCAGCGCTTTCGGTCGTATTTACTCTGTTTTGACCTATTATTCATATGGCACTCACGCACACAAGTGCAACCATACAAACGCAGTGCTATACGAAGCACTGAGTGAGCACCTAATAAATGTATGTCATACTTTAAAATAATAAACGTACATTTAATTTAAATTAAATTTAAACAAAAAACAATAAGGTACCTATTACAATAATATGCGGGCACCCGTTCCGCGTCGAACGCGTGTACTCACGTCCTGATAAGAATTGATCGTAGAAAACTTTTATCACCCGTGCACACACTTCGCCCACACGCGCGCGCGCCCCCAAAAAGTTGTAATCGATGTAAAGAGAAGGGAATAAAGAGACCAATAACATCCCGGGTATTTCATTAGATATGGTCCTCTGAAATTATCTGCGGCGCCCAAATGTCTAACGAGCGGTTTTATTCGTTTTCCTTTATACACGCAGTGCATATACTACACATCCTACAATTGGGAAAACACAACTTACGATCAGTACTATTATTATTATTATTATTTTATACTCATGTTCTGAACACACATAAACTACGTCTGGGACTTTTTGTATTTCGCATATCGCACTGCAGAAGACGTACGAGTCGGGGAGTAGATATTATAAGTTTGAAAACTAAAATTATAACAGCGGTTCTCAACCTTCTTAGCTGCGCGGACTACCAATTTTGTAAAAAAATCTTTGATGCCTACAAATAGCTCACCTATATACGAATGCATAATATATATATACATTATATATGTATATACAAACTTCAGTTGTTAAAAATCAATTGTTTATCATGACAGACACTTTATTAAACTTAATCACAATTTAATGTGATTTTTGACATCACTTATTCCTCCACGAGAGAGTCAATATCGGCATGAAAACTGGATCGCTGTAGAGTTAAATCACTTTCAACATTCAGTTTATTCCTATATTTAGGGTTAATTACACACTAATTTGACACTATAGAGTGTAAATAATATTTATAAATATTATTAGGTATATATACTAAAAATATATAATAATATTATTTTAAATATAAAAATATAAATTATTATATATTTATATGGTTCAAAGCCCAGTACCACGCTGCTCGAGGCCCATGTGTTGGGAACCACTGTGTTATAATATAGCCGCAATATGATAAAATAGTTTATTATTTTTGCCATTAATGGGTTCTAAAAAATATATCTTGATTTTAGACATCTGATTGAAAACAATTAAAACCGGATAGCAATGGACAAACTGCAGTGTGACATAATCAGGTAGACATTAATAGTCTTCAATATTAATGGATAATAATATGTATTATTTAAATATTATTACTCCATTCGACCGAATTTTAGACATATATAATTTAATTATACAGGTAAACCTCTATTGTCTGATAGTCGATCCACTCGTTTGATGACCATACAATATACATAATATTATTATCATTTGTTTAATTATTTATAGACGTGATGAAATACACGTTATAGAGATGAACACTCTATCGCAACTATTTTATTTTGAAAAACTACAAAATACTGGAGAGTGTGAAACCTGAAACCGTAAGATTTATTATTATTATTTACCTTCTAGCTGATGTAGCTGGTTGTCATCTAAACTTAGAAATATAAAACGTATGTATAATACTACGTACATTCAAATTTCAACCTTAATATTACAATAAGTTCAAACAGTAATTATTATTGGTAATAATATCATAGATACGTGTTATCGTTTTCGGAATGTTGTTTTTTTCTACGGATAAAACCAACGACAGTCTGATTAGCATCGAGTCTATTGATTTTTAGAACAAAATTGTATTATGTATGTTCACGTATGTAACATATTATATTTTATAATGTGTCAGAGTGAGGGGAAAACTTCTGCATAACGAGGAGCAACACGTCTTGTAGACCTAAGTATATTTTCGAGAACTTCGCTTTCCCGATGAAAACAAGACGAGGGCGACGCGTCAAGGGAAGATCATCAGTCGGCAGTAACTAGTATGTTATTTACAGATTGTTTGTACCACGACAAAATAAATAGTTTTCATCGCAGTTGTAATAGTTTTTTCTTCAGTGTGCACGTATCCCTCAGCTCCAGCCCATGTCGTAGTTTTACACTTCTGATTGGTTGATGTATTGTTTTAAGTTATAAATGTTATACGAAATTGTAAAATTAAATGATGTCCAAACTGTTTTGGAACAGTATTTAGACAAATCGATTTCTGTCAATGACGATTCTTCAAAAATATTGACCTGTATCGATTTTGTAATGGGTGATTTTAAGATTATTTAAAAACATTAAAAAAATGATTCTGTGGAAATGCGTTTTGTTCATGTTGCGTGTGGGCCAGAGAAAGTAAATAAACAGTGCATTGACATCCTTTTAAGACTTTATTTGTTGCACAAAAGCGCATACTTATAAAGTCGTGGTTGATATGTAGTTCGGTACAACAATATTTGTAAGTTTAGCTTGGTGGGAGAAATTTCTAAACAGGATCGTGATTCATGTATAATCTAGTGATATTTCTACCATTTTATGAATTAAAACTGAGCTAAGGTAATTATGTTTAAGATTATAGACACTCTTTATCGAAATATAAATTGTTAACAAAATACAATTTAAAACCATTAAGTGTTTTAAAATTATATTTTTGGCTAAAATAATGTAACTATTATAGTATTTTTGTTATAGGGTAGCTTTTAAAACATCTATTGAACAAACGAAGTATGGCAATTATTTTGTAGTTACAATATTCAATTTTACAATAATGGGTTTCACTTCAACATTTACTGTTATTACTTGTTTTCAACCTAATCTCTAGTCTCTACGACCGAAAATTTGAATGTATTCTAAACTGACTAATATGAAATAAACAATATACATAATGTATCCAAGCACACTGACGAGTCAACCTTAGAGGTGTATTCCCAGTTCGCCGACACTCAATTCGCCGATACAGAGTTTGCTGACACTCAATTTGAAGAAGTACAGTTTAGTTATAAAAATATTTTCGAAATCCCTGTTTAACTATAAATTGTAATTTAAAAACATAAAATTATGGTAATATTACATAGTCGTTATAATAATAAAAAAGTAAAA